>NC_007088.5:4924805-5007305 GCF_000004695.1 Dictyostelium discoideum AX4
ATTTTTTTTTTTTTTTTTTTTTTTCAGATCGGCCAGTAATTTAATTTTCAGAGTTCTTTATAAGTTGTACATTGGTCTAGTGAAAATGCTGTTATAGTATTTATTTGTATCAGAGATTTGGTTGTTTTTATATGATAATTTTGATTCAACCATTATATTATTAGTTGTTAATTGTTTTGATTTAATAGATGAATTTAATAATTGATTTAATGAATCTGGATTTTTTTTAATAAAAAAAAAAAAACTGAATTAGAATATTAATTAAACTTTTTTTAAAAAAAAAAAAAAAAAAAAAATAAAACTTACTGAATAACATTTTTTATTATTTTTTTTATTTATTTAAATTTAAAATAATTATATAGATGTTTATTTGTTTGAATAATGAATTAATAATTATAAAAAAAAAATTTGTTTATATATTTTTTTTTTTTTTTTTTTTTCGTTTTTATTATTATTTTTAATTTTTTTATTTTTTAATTTTATTTTTTAATGAAATTTTATAAGTTAGTACTAAAGTATTGATGAAAACATATTTGTAGTTTAAATGTCAACAACATATCAAGCTTGATTTTAAAAGGAAATCATTTTTTAAATTATTTTTTTCCTTATAAAAAAATTATTTTATTACAAGTTACTTTAACCCCCACAAACACACACCAACACCATAAACTTACACAAGCCATAATATTTAATATGAATTTCTATTATTCTGAACAAGTAATGGTAAATCATTATTTTAACATCACTATCTTATTTTTAACTTGTTATCGCCATTGACATTTTTTTTTTTAAAATCATTTGGCCTCATTATAACAAGTATTTAATTCAAATATATATATATATTTTATAACAATTAATTATTCTATGAAAATTAAATATAATTTTTTTTTTTGTGTTTTGAAAAAAAAAAAAAAAAAGAAAAAAAAAAAAGAAAAAAAAAAAAAAACAAAACTATATAAAAATAAATCAACCTCTTTTCTGTGTTTTTAAAAAAAATAAATCCAATTTAAAAAATATTATATTATATAACCAATTTAAAAATTTATTGTTTCATTATAAAATAAATAAATAAATAAAAGTAAAAAAAAAAAAAAAAAAAAATTAATTTTATAGCAATATAAATAAATAATTTTTATTATTTCAATTTTAAAGTCGACAAATTTTGAAAATTTTTTTTTAAATAAATAGTTATAATTTAATTTAAAAATTGTACATTTGAGGTCTGGTAAATAAAACTGCATTGTAATGAGTATTCTTTCCCGATGATTTGTTAATATCAAATGAAGTTTCAGTTGAAAATTTGGAAATATCTGATATTGTTGATTTATTTAATGAGGTAATTTGATTTAAAGATTCTATAATTAAGTGAAAAAAAAAAATAGTTAGTTTTAATTTTTTTTTTTTTTATTTTTTTTTTTAAAAAAAAAAAAAAGTTAAAACTTACTGAATAACATTTTTGATGATATATTTTCTAATTTTTTTATTATAAATAAACTATATATGTTGAGTTTTATTTTTTAATTTTTAATGATTAAATGATTTAATGATTTAATGATTTAATAATTTAATGATTTTATAATTTATATTTTTAATTTTTATATATTTTTTTTTTTTAAAAATAAAATTCACCTTTAAGATATTTAATGATAGTAAAAGTGGAAATTTGTAATACCGAAAAAAAAAATAATGATAATTTTAATTTTATTATTATTTATAAAAAAAATATACAAGGATGAAATTTTAACAACACACTCTCACACTCACACACTCCACCTGAAAATTATTGTATTCGATTTTTTAAAATCTTAATTAAATATTAGTAAGTACAAGTAAGGTTATTAAAAAGAATTTTTGGATTAAACCCAATTTAATTTTTACAATACTTGTTATCATTGTTTATAATATTTTTTTACAAAAATAAATTAATATATATTTTAATATATCATTTATTTATACAACAAGTAAATCAAATAAATAAATATAAAAAATAAATAAAAAAACACACTATTTTTATTTTTTATTTTTATCATTTTTTAATTATATAAAAGTAATTTCAATGAATTATAATTCATATAATTTTTTATATTTTTTTTTTTTTTTTTTTTTTTTTAATAATAATTTAATAATAAATAAAAAACTTAACTAAAAAACTATATCAATTTAAAAACTATTTTTGTGATAATTTTAGATTGTTAATTAATTTTATTTTTTATTTTATAATTTAATTTTATAATTTAAATTGATCTATTTAAAAAAAAAAAAAAAAAAAAAAAAAAATTTTTTTATAATAAATAATTAATAATTGTTTTTTTTTTTTTTTTTTTTTATTTTTCCCTTTTTAAAGTCGACCAATTTAATTTATAAAAATAATTTTTGATAAATCAGATTATGATTTTTTATTTTTTTAATTATTTAAAAAAACCTTAAAAATTATACATTTGAGGCCTTGTGAAAATAACATTGTTGTAATGTCTACTTGTATTACAATTTGAATCACTACTGAATTCAAATTGTTGAATGTTTTGTCCATTTTCAAAGTTTGCTAAAAACTCTGAAGAGTTTGAACTTGTTGATAAGGATGATGATGAATTTATTTGATTTAAAGATTCTGATTAAATTTTAGAAATATTAATTAATAAAATGATGCAAATTAAAAAAATTAGTTAACAACAAAATATATTTTTTACACATACTGAATAACATTTTTTAAAAGATCTTTTTTTTTTTTTTTTTTTTTTTGATTAATTATAAAAATTAGACGATGGAGTTGAATTTTAGGATATAGAATTTGTTAATGTTTATAAATGTTTTTTTTTTTTTTTTTTTTTTTTTGATTAATGTTTTGAATTAAAAAGTAAAAAATAAAATAAATTAAAATTATTTTATTTATTTATATTAATTATAATGAGAAAATAATCATTTTTAAAAAAAATAGAAATTAAATTTGTAATTAAGTTATTGACCACACCAATCAAATGGGGTATATTTTTTAAAATTAATTTTTTCTTTTTTTACTTAAAAAAAATAAATAAAAAATGATTTAACAAGTAAAAATTTATAACCCCTCTACTACAAGCAATCACAAATACAATAAAATAGGGATAAAAACAGTACAACAAGGAAAGGTGTATATAACACAAAAAATTTAAGTAATAAAAATGTTTTTAAAATTTCATGCTTGCAATCACCATTGTTTATATTGTAAATTATTATTTATTATTTTTTTCTAATAAAAAAAAAAATAAAAAATAAAAAAATAAAAAATGAAAAAATAAATTAATTTATTTAAATTAGTTAATGTATGAATAATTTTAAAAAGGAAAAATAACAATTTTTTTAATAAATTTTTAGAGAGTTAATTTTTAAGAAATAAAAAAATACTTAAATTGGGACCTTGTTCCAAAGGTCCTTTTTTATTTAAAAAAAAAAAAAATAAAAAAATAAAAAAAAAAAAAATTTTATATAAATAATATTTAATTTTATTTTAATAATTGGTTTTTTAAAATTTTATATAGTCGGACAGTTTTGTATTTGTATTTTTAATTAATTAAAAGCTATACATTTGTGGTCTTGTGAATACTGCTGCATTGTAATGTTTATTTGTTCCGACTGTTTCATTTAATTCATATAAACCAGAGGATTCAGATTGTTTATTAATTAAACCTGTTGATTTAATTAATGATGGTGATGATGATAATAATTGATTTAATGATTCTAATTTTTTTTTTAAAAAAATATTAATATTAGTAATTATACTTTTTTTTTTTTTTTTTTTGTAAATAATAAAAAATACTTACTGAATAACATTTTTTAAAGGTGTTTTTTATAATTAATTAATAAATAAATAATAAATAATTGAAGTTAATTAATTTAATTTTAAATTAAGAAATGAAGATATTAAAGAAAACTATAGTTTTTTAAATTTTTAGTTTTATTGTTTATTGTTAATTTTGTTTTTATTGTTAATGATTTAAAAAAAAAAAAAATTTCTATTTATAATTATGATGTTTAGGAAGTGAAAATGGTGGTAATCCATATTTTTTAAATTTTAAAAAGTTAATTTGTAGTTTGTTGTTGACAACATATCTGTATTACAATACATAATTAAAATTTATTTAATTTTGAATTAAATTTTTTCAAAAATCAGTACACCCACACACTCACACACCACCAAGTATCCTCACCCTTGTGTACAAGTATGAATGATATACATTTTTTAAAGCAAGTATAAATTAATAAATGATGATCAAGTAATGGAAATTTTAAAAAAAATAAAAAATATAAACAAAACAAAAAAATAAAAAAAAAGAAAAAATTTAACTTGTTTTAATTTTTGATTATATTTTTTTTTAATGTAATAAGATTTTAATGTAAAATTAAAAATTGAAAATATATTATTTTATTTATTATAAAATTAAAAAACAAATAAAACCAAAATAAATAAAATAATACATAAAATATTTCTTTGAATATTTTTTTTTTTTTTTTTTTTAAAAAAAAAGTTTATTTTTAAATATATTAAAATAAATAATTCGGACATTGAATTTTTGAAAGTCTAATATTACATTGAATTTTTAAAAGTATAATTTAATAAATTTTTAAAAAAATATTTAAAAACAATAGCAAGGTTTAACAAAGAATAATGATTTTGCATATAAGTCTGTTGAACTAATTTCATTTTGTTTAAAGTTTAATCCATTTTCATTTGTATTGGTATTTATTTTGTTAACCAAGTTTAATGGTTTTGAATTAATGATTTGACTAATTGATTCTATAAAATTTGGAAAAAAAAAAAAAAAAAAAAAAAAAAAAAATTGAATGGGTTTTATTAGTAATTGTTTTGGGTATGGTGATTACAATGATTAAGATCTTTGGAAGAAAATACATACTGAATAACATTTTATTTGGTTTTTTATTTTTATTTTTATTTTCAAAGTTTTTTAAATAAATAATTGTTTTTTGTTTTTATAAATGATTGGAAAAAAAAAAAAAAAAATCCTATTTATATTAATTTTAAAAAAAAAAAAAGAATAAAATAAATCGTTTTTTTTTTTTCCAAAAAAATAATGATTTAACTAGTTCGATTTAGGGTTGTTTGTGGGTTATAAAATATTTTTTAATATTAAAAAAAAAAAAAAAATAAAAAAAAATAAAAGATCAGATAAATTGAGATGGTGTGGAAGTGAGAGAATAATAATTATCAAGTATAATAACAAAATTGTTGATGTAATTTATATTCTATTATTTTCAAAGATCTTTGTACACCATAAACCAAAATGAGAATACCTTTAAAAGATTCTTTTAAGAATTTGCTTTTTTTTTATTTTATTACTGAAAAAAAAAAAAAAAAAAAAAAAAACGTTCTTTTTTTTTTTTTTTTTTTTTGTTTTTTTTTTTTTTTGTTAAATAATAATAAAAATTGTTCAATATGATTTAATATTAAAAGATAACTTGTGGAAATAAAATTTATAAAAATAAAAAGAATAATTTTAATATTAAAAAAAAAAAAAAAAAAGAGGGACAAATCAAAAATTTTATTATTAAAAAAAAAAAATAAAAAATGGAAAACCCATCTTTTTTTAACTTTTTATTATTCTAATCCTTTTTTTTTTTTTTTTTTTTTTTTTTTTAAAAAAAGAAGGAACAGCTTTTTAAAAAAAATAATAATATATATTATATTATTATTTATAAAATAACAACAATATTAAAGTTGTTTTAAAAAGATAAAAAAAAAAAAAAAGATAAAAAAAAAATAAATTTTTTTTTTTTTTTTTTTTTCCAGTTTCCAAATTTAAAATAATTTTTTTTTTTTTTTTTTAACCTAATAAACTTGAGAAATCATAAAATCTTTCAGAACGTGACCATACAATTTGATTTAAATGTCTAAATTGTCTAATTCTATGGAATGGAATGGCTTCATCTAATTTTAATAACTCGACATCACATAAACCATCGAAACGATCTTCATAGGTAATGATAAAATCTTGAATTTTATCTTTTAATTGTTCATCATGTAAAATTCTATTATAAACTTCAATACTTGATGGTAATCTTTCTTTTTTCTTTACATCAGTTTCTTTTTCAATAATTGATTTTACTTCTAATTTTGTTAATTTCTTTGTTTTATTATTATTTTCATCTGATAATTCATCATTTGATTCAGACTCTGATGGTGATTCTATAGCAGTAGTAGTGGTTGTAGTTGTTGGTGAAGTTGATAATTTATTTTCTTTTAATTGTTTAATTGCTAATTTCTTTGCTTTTTTATATTCAATTGCAGCTTTATAATCTTTATCAGTTCTTGGAATTACTTGACCAGTTTTACAACTTGTATGACCAGAATTTAATTTATTTAAATTATTATTTAATTGATTAGTTTGTAATGAATAATCTTTACCATCAATATATGTTTGATCATAATCATAATCTTCATCTTCACTGTCATTATCATAGGTAGTGAATTCTCTTTCATTTGAATAAGTTGGATATGAGAAATAAATTGTTGTCGACATGATTATATATTTATATGTATTTATTTATTTAATATTAAATTATTTGTTTTTGTTTGTTTATTTACAATTGTTTTTAAAAAAAAAGATATTTATTTATATTTATATATTGGTTTTATTTAATATATTTGTTTAATTTGTTTTGTTTTTTTTTATTGAATGTTTTTTTTTTATTTTAATTTATAGAAAAAAAAAAATTATAAATTAGAATTTTAATTGTATTTTCTCATTTTTTTTCTTGAAAAACATGAGAAAACGAAACATTTGAGTTTCAAAGAAAAATTGAGAAAATTTGGTTAAAAATAAAAAAAAAATAAAAAAAAAAATGAAAAAAAAAATAAAAAAATTAAAAAAAAAAAATTAAAAAAAAAAAAAAAAAAAAAAAAATTTAAAGAATCCAAAACCCACCTTCAGTGTAAAATAAAAATGAAACAAATAATCTTTTGAAATAATTTTTTTTTTTTTTTATTTTTCTTTTTTTAATTTTTTTTTTATAACTAAAGTATTTGGATAATCTGGAAAGCTACCACAGTGTTATTTATTTATTTTATTTTATTTTAAATAATAATTTAATTTTTTTTGAATATTATTTTTTAACATTTTTTTAGTAAAATTAAAAATAAAACATTAAGAGTAGAGGGTATGAGCCTCGGTGAATATATCATTTCTATTGAAGTGCATTATTAACGAATCCTCAGTATAATTGGAAAAATTGTGATGTGCCAAAAGATAATGATGAAATTGGAAAAGAAAAAAACAAATAAAACCATTACCAACTATTTTTTTTTTTTTTTTTGTTTTATATAAAATAAATAAATAATAATTAAAAAAAAAAAAAAAATCATTGAAATCTAGATTTATCTTAAAAAATTTTATTTTATTTTATTTTTTTTAAAAATTATTTTAAAATAATGAGTCGCCCAAATAAAATTAAACATAATAATATCTATTAATTATTTTTAGAAACTATACATTTGTGGTCTTGTAAAGACTGCATTATTATAATGTTTATTTGTTCCAACAGTATTATTCATTTCAAATAAATTTGATAATTCATTAGAATTGATTGAAACTTGTACAATTTTATTTGATGATGATGATGATGATGATGATGAAAATAATTGATTTAATGATTCTAAATTTAGAAAAAATAAAAAATATAATTTTAAAATTAATATATAATTAATTTAATTAATAAAAATAAATTAGTAATAAATTAATACATACTGAATAACATTTTAATTTTTATTATATATTTTTTTTAATTAATAATTGAAGTTAATTTAAAAACTAATAATAGTATATATATTTTATTGTAATAGTTTTTTTTATTTGTTGTTGTTGATTTTGATTTTATTGTTGAATGATGATATAAAATTTTTTTTTTTTTCTATTTAAATAAAAAATCAAATTCAATTGAGGAAATGGTAGTTAAAAGTATTGTTTTAAAAATGATGGGATAATTTGTAGTTTGTTGTTGACAACATATCTTAAACTACATGACTTTATTTAATTTTATTTAATTTTAATTTTAATTTTTATTTTTATTCACCCACTAACCCCACCAAGCAAAAAATCACGATACCTTTCACAAGTAAAAACGACTATATTTAGTTTATTTTTCACTTGTGGTAATATTTTAAAATATTTATATATATATATACTTATATATATAAAAATATAAAAGGGTAAAAGAGGGAAAATTAAATTTTAAAAATCATCATTTTTTAAATTTATATCCTGAATTTCATAACAATATTACCAAAACAATCTCATACTTGATTTTATTCAATTATTTGATTACATTTATTTGGTATTAAATTTTATTTGTATCAAATTTAGTTTTCTCATTTTTTTAATAAAATATTTTATAATAAAATCGAAAAAGTAAAAGAAATAATAATAATAATAATAATTTTAAAATAAATAAATAAATAAATAAATAAATAAATAAATAAATAAATAAAATTGTTTTATTTTAGAATGAAAAAAAAAGATAGTTTATTTTTGATTTAATGATACAAATTTATTGAATTATTTTACATTTTTTAATTTTTAATTTTTTTTTTTCTTTAATTATTTCTTTTAAAAAAGAAAAATAACAATAATCATTATAATTATAATTCAAAACAATAACTTGGTTTCACAAATAAAATTGATTTTGTTGTTATTCTTAATGAGTTGATTTCATTTGAGTTATTTAAATAATTGTTAAAATCAATTGATACATTATTTATTTTATTATATTTAATTATTGAATTTGATTTAAAATTTTGATTTAATGATTCTAAAAATTATGTTATATAAATATATATATATATATATATTAGTAAAAATATTAATTAAGATTAATTAATTTAATTTTTTACTTACTATATAGCATTTTATTTTTTATATTGTTTTTCTTTTTTTTTTAAAAAATTAAAATTTTTGGATATTTGTAGAATTGAGGTGAAATAAAATATAAATAAAAAAAATAAAAATTTTAATTTCTTTTTATAAATCAAAAAAAAAAATATATTAATATATATAAAAAATAATAATAATAATAATAAAAATAAATTAAAAATATTAAGTTTATTATTTCTTTTTTTTTTGAAAAAAGGGAAAAAAAAAAAAACTAAAATACAAGTATTGTAATTAAAATGTTGATGCAGTAAAATTAATTTATTTTTATTTAATCAAATAATAAATGAAGAATAAAATAAAAATTAATAATTTTTAAAATTTCATACATTCCATAATAAAAAAAGTTTAAAAAATTTCTTAAACTAAAATTTGTGCGAGTGTGGGTGAAATAAATTATTTTTTTTTTTTTATTTTTTATTTTTTTATTTTTTTTATTTCTTGTTTTTACTTAATTTTTATTTTCTAAAATAAAAATTATTCCTTAATTATTATTATTATTATTATTATTATTATTATTATTATTATTATTATTATTATTATTATTTTTAAAGATTTGTCCAAAACATTTGTGGTCTTGTAAAGACTGCACTAGCTTTTACTGATGATGATAAACTATTTTGAGAATATGAAATACTAGTTAAATCATTATTTTGATGATTAAAATTATTATTTAATTTATTATATCCATTTATATTAATTACTTGGTTTATTGATTCTATTAATAAAAATAAAGATAAAAATTTTTTTATTAATATACAATTAATAATTTATAATTAAAAAAAAAAAATTGAACCTACTAAATAACATTTTTATAAATAAAGGATTATTATTATTATTAATTAAAATTTGAATTTATTGAATTGGAATTGAAATTCAAATTTCAAAATAAAAAATAAACAAAAATATTGAAACTATAAAATATAATTATTTATTTATTATTTTTTTTTTTTTCTTTTATAACATTTTAAAAATTTAGTTTTTTATTTTTATTTTTTTTTTTAATACAATTATTTTAAAAATAATAAATAAAAAATAATAATTTCAAAGTACAACTTACCACCAAACACACAAACACACAAAATATCCAATTAAAATTAACACGTATATCGTGTCAAATTGTTTTTTTTTTTTTTTTTTTTTTTTTTTTTTTTTTTTTTTTGGAAAAAAAGGGACTAGTGAATTTAAAAACAAAAGTATACTAATTATAGTATTTTGGAAATTATTTTTTATTTTTATTTTTATTTTTTATTTTATTTTTTTTTTTTAGCAACTGCAAAATGGTATTTATTATTTTTTGTAATATTTTAATTTCATTGTATTCCCAATTATTTTTTTTACTTGGTATCTAAATTAAATAGGGGGTGGTGGGTTTACTTTATTTGGATTGATAGTATGGATTTAAAAAAAATTATAAAATAAAATATTGTTCTTTTTAATTTTTCCTTTTTTTTTTTTTTTTTTGGTGGTAAAATAATTAGAATTACAAAATGGTGGTTGGTGGTTCTTATATTTTATTAAAATATCGTAAAATTCTAATAATTTTAAAAAACTTGGGTAAATTAAGATTTAATTATTTTAAAAGAAAAATAGTAATTTAAATTACCAAATATCATATGTCAACTAATAATTACAACCAATAATTTGGAAAAATTATCAAAAAAAAAAAAATATAATAAAAGAAAAGAAAATAATAAGTTTATTATTTATACTAAAATAAATTAAATGAAATAAATTAAATGAAATAAAATGAAATAAAATAAAAATAAAAAAAAAATAATAACAAAATTTTAGAAGATTTTTGAACGACAAGTTTCAAAACCTTGATCTCACCCAATTAAATCTATTTTTCATTATTGACAAGGCTATAATAATAATAATAATTGTAAAAATTGAGACTTTAAAAATAAAAAAATAAAAAAAAAAAAGTGGTTGATTTAAAAAATCATAATCGAGAAAATATATTTGTTAACCAATATTAAAATTCCCTTAAATTTATTTGAATAATTCTTCATCTCTTTATTTAAATGTGATTAATTCTACTTCAAAGACAAGTCTATAAAAAAATATATAAATGATTAATTCTACTTCAAAGACAGTCTATTAAAAAAAAAAAAAAAAAAAAAAAAAAAAAAAAGGGGAATGATTAAAATAGGGAATACTAACGTTGCATTTGGTGGAATAACACCACCAGCACCTCTAGCACCATATCCAAAATCTGGGCTAATGGTTAATTTTGAGGTTTCACCAACTTTCATTTTAGCAACACCTTCATCCCAACCTTTGATGACTTGACTATAAAGTTTTAGAGAGGGAAAAAAAAAAAATTAGAAAATTATGATTGGGATAGAGTTTAAAAAAAAAAAAAAATTATAGAATTTGCATACCCAGCCCCAAGTTTAAAATTAAATGGTTGGCCTCTCTTTCTTGATGAATCAAAAACGGTACCATTAGTTAAAGTACCTGCATGCTTTATTAATAATTATAGAATAATATATATATATTGTGAATTAGTTTTTTTTTTTTTTTATTTGTTTATTTGATAATAAAAAAAAAAAAAACTTACATGTACAGTTACATTTGAACCAACTGGTGGAATATTACCTTTACCTTCTTTAATAATTGTGATTTCAACACCCTGATTTTTTTAAAAAAAAAAAAAATATATATATATTAGATTTTAATTCATTGATCAAAACGTTTTGTTGTTCAAACTCAACTCACCATTGTTTTATTTATCAAGTTTGAATTATTTTGTTATGGAAAAATAAAAAAAAAAAAAGTCAAAAAAAAAAAAAAAAAAAAGTCAAAAAAAAAAAAAAAAAAAAAAAAAAAAAAAAAAATAAAAATTAAAAAAAATTAAAAAAAACTTTTTTTTTTTTTGGTAACAACATCAACCTGTGGCTGCAATAAATAATACCTCAAATTGAAATAAAATAATTGTATCTTCCACAACTTTTAAAAGAATTCCAATTTATAAATCAAAAGGTGTTCAAGTTTTAATTAATGTTTTACCTCATCTGAGAATTTTTTTCAAAAAACCCAGGATATTTATTTTATTTTTTTTTATAACCCCACTCATTTTTTTTTTTTTTTTTTTTTTTGATCTCCAGATGATTTCTTTTGTTTGATTTATTGTTTTTATTATTATTATTATCTTTGTCATCATATTCATATCATCACTATTATCAGTTTCACTATGATTGGTTTCATTATCAGTTTCACTATCATAGGTTTCATTATCATTTTCATTATTTGAACAAACGTTTGGGTTTGAATTTGTAGAGGATATTTGAGAAAAAGGTAATAGATCATATACACGATGGTTAGAGACATTTGAAAATATTGATAATATTTTAACATTGTATTTGGTATAAGATCTTCTATTATTGATCCTATCGGGAGAATGTGTCAATCTATGGTATCTAAATGGTAAATTTTCATCAACACCATGTAATGCCAATGGAATGTTATAATTTCCACATTTGAATTGGTTATTCGCACAAATTTCAATATATTCATCAACGTTTAATGTTTGAACCCCTAATTTTGGAACATGTGGAGGCGACTTTTGATTTATTGATTGGATATGATATTTCATATTAGATTTGATATAATTCCACATGTTTTTAATTGATTTTAAAAATTTTACATATAGGTTTTGGAAGAAATGATATAACTCATAGGTAGAGCAATAACCAAACATAAAATAATGATTATCTAATAATTATTTGATGTTATTATTGTTATTTGATTTAATTAAATCAATTAATTCAATAAATAGTGAATGATTGGAATTCTCAATTTGATATAGATCAGGAACTGAATCTTCCACAATATTAAAATTTGACAAACCTTGATATAATGGTAATTTGTGTGTATTGATTTGGGGTGCTAGTTTCTTATCACCATTACTTGCCAACTTGTTGTTTAACCTAATAATTAAACGTCCATACCCATATTTATATGAGATCAATTCGACTTTGTATAATACATGAAGGAAGCCTTTATGTATTATATGTATTAATGGCTCATTAATAAATCAGTGGGAGTGCATGTATCATCATGATCTTTTAAAAGTTGAGTGATTATTAAAATATAAATATTAAATGTATTTGGTACCAAATTCTTTAAATTGGAATTGAGGATTTACATTTTGACAATCATTTGTTTGAATTTTATAAAATTGAATACCATTGATTAAAATACTTGATATTTTTGAAAATTGGATTCCTCCATAAGAATTATTAAATGAAAATCTTCAACCTTTGTATCAAATATATAGTATTAAAATTATAAATAAATAATTTTGTAAAAAAAAAAAAAAAAAAAAAATTTTGGTATTGATTACAATAATAATTTGTTTAAAAAAAAAAGATTTATTTTATTGTTTTTACATACAGTTCAAGTAAATCTGTTTTAACAAGTATTCTTGATACTTCCTTTTTTTTACACAAACATACATACATGCTCTTTTATTTTTAAAATTATCTTGAAAATGTAACTGCATACCATTTGTTCCAATTAGAATATAATTTAAAAATTCGAAAAATATGTTCAGATTTTCTATCTTTTTTAACTGCGTAATTTGCAATATCCAGTTTTTTAGTTGTATTTATTTCACCATAAATACCACGACTTTTTATCTTATTGAATGAAGTAAAATAGATGAATAACCAATTTTTTCTTTATTTTTGTCATTGAGAGAAATCTTGATATTTTTTATTGCTGTTAGGATTCCACCATTAGAACATTGTTTACTTGAATTATAATTAAAGCTTTTTCATATAGATTTCTAATAGTATCGTAATATTAATCGCTACGTTTTTCTTTTGTAGCAAGTACACGTTCTCTTATTCCATCATCTGAAATTAATTTAAAAATCTGTTTGAACCTACACCATTATTATTTAAACAAATTTTCAATTGATTTAATAGTTTCCAAAAATAAATAAAAAATAAATAAAAATTTTAATATAATTTAATTCTTTTAAAAAATAATATATTATATCATTGTGTACTTAAAATTCTAAAATATTATTAAAAAAAAAATTCATTATTATTTTTATTATTAATTTCATAACTTATTAAATTTTGATTGTATAATTGTTCATTTTTTCTTTTAATTTCATTATTTTCTTCTATTGATTGGTTTTTGGATCAATTTCTTAAATAAATAATATTTGATGATAATATTTTTAGTTAAATTATCATTTTTATATTAAACGATGTGTTATTAAACACTAATTAATATTGTATAAAAAAAAAAAAAAAAAGAAAAAAAAAAAAGAAAAAAAAAAAAAAAAAGAAAAAAAAAAAAAAAATTAATAAACACTTTTTTCCCTTTCTCATATATAAAAAAAAAAGAAAAAAAAAAAAAAAAAAACCTTTCAATCACATAGGGATACATTATTAAATTTTTTTTTAAATTCCTTTTTTTTAATTTTTAATTTTTTTTTATTATCACAAATATTTTCATCTTTTTCACCATTTGTTTTTTGGCAGGATAATTTTTTATATTTTTTTACTAATTGGGGTAGTTAAACAACCAATTGTTTTTTTTTTTTTTTTTTTTTGAAATAATAAATAGAAGTTATGACATTATTTAATTAATTTTTAATAATCCATAACAAAATTAAATAACTATCTGCTGGTCTTTTTTGTATTTTTTTTCAACTTCGAATTAGGCTATAATGAATGGTAAAAGAAAACTGTCTACTGATCTTTTTTGTATTTTTTCAACTTTGAAAATTTAGGTTGCATTTGGTGGAATGACACCACCAGCACCTCTAGCACCATTACCATAATCTGGGCTAATGGTTAATTTTCAGGTTTCACCATTTTCATTTTAGCAACACCTTCATCCCAACCTTTGATGATTTGACTAAATTTTAGAAAAAAAAAAAAAAAAAAATTAGAAAATTATGGGAAAAAAAAAAAAAAAAAGATTAAAGAATTTGCATACCAGCTCCAAGTTTAAAATTACTAATTTGGGTTAAAATAAAACAACCATTTTTTTTTTTTTTTTTTTTTTTTTTTTTTGATTATAATTATAATATCATAAATGGAAATTGATATTATTTTTAAAAATCCATAATAAAATTAAAAAACATTCAAAATTGGTTTTTTTGAAATTTAAAAATAGGAAAAAAAAAATAAAAAAAATTAAAAAAAAAAAAAGTTTTAAATTTTTTTCTTTTTTTTTTTTTTTTTTTTTTTTTTTTTTTTTTTTTTTTTTTTTTTCAATTGGAAAAAGATATTAAAATTTTTTTTTTTTTTTTTTTTTTTTTTATTTTTTTATTTTTTAACGAAATAATTTATATGCGCGAAATTCGTTGATTAAAAAGAAATTATATTTAAAAATATTAAAAAAAAAAAAAAGAGTATTAATAATAGCACGCACATTCATTATTATTTATAAATTATAGTTCTTTTTTTTTTTTTAAAAAAAATATATAAAAAATAAAAATATAAAAATAAAAAAATGGTATACATAACACCAAAGGGTAAAATAAATTTACCCAATTATAAAGGTGGTACAACCATTGATAAATCTATAATGTATCAATATGTAATCAGTCCTTCTTGTAATATTATAGTTGAATATTTTCCAAAAAATTTAGCGTAAAGTTTTTTTTATATTCTATTAAAAGAAAAATAAAAATAAAAATAAAAATACTAATTCTCTTTTTAAAAAAAAATTAAAATAAAAATAAAAATAAAAATAAAAACCACACACACACTCTAAAAATAAAAATTTATAGACCAAATTTAGTATGTATTAATTGATTTACCTTTATAATAAATAAATAAATAAACTAATATATATATATATATATATATTTTTTTTTTTTTTAAAAAATTTAGATTACAGCAATTGGATTATTTTGTAATTTTTTAGGATTGTTTTCAGTATTTTATTTTATTGGATTTAATGAGAGTATTGGAGGTAATAAACCAACATTAGAGGATGATAGTTCAGTTAGATGGGTTTATTTATTTGCAGGAATGATGATATTCATTTATATGATGATGGACAATATCGATGGTAAACAAGCAAGAAGAACAAAAACATCATCCCCATTGGGTGAATTATTCGACCACGGATGCGACTCGTTATGCACTGGACTGCTTCCATTGATAGTCGGTATTTCGATGGGTATTCGTAGCTGGGAGATCCTAATTGCATTTATGGCAGCCACAATACCATTCTACTTAGCCCACTGGGAGGAATACTTCACCCACCATCTTGTATTGGGCGCATTGAATGGCCCAACCGAGGCAGAGTGTATGGCAATATTGTTCTGTTTCCTCACTGGTATATTTGGTCAATGGATTTGGTTCATAAAGATTGATTTCAGTGTACTCACATTCAACCATATCCAATACACAGGTCAATTGAATGAAATGATCTTTTTCGCTATGGCAATAATCTCATTCGTTACAGCATTTCAAAATATTTTAACATCAACTAAAAAAGCAATAGATATGAAAATTAGTTTATTCACTGCTTATTCACAACCAATTCCATTCATTATCTTTTTTTGCTCTGAATTTATTTGGTTAAAATTATCACCTTCTTTATTTTTAACTTATCCAATAATTCATATATTAAGTTTAACTTTTATTTTCTCATATGTAGTTGTAAGTTCAAAAATTATTTACTTTTTTTAAATTTACTATACAAATATTAACATAATTTTTAAATATATATATATAGTGTCGTTGTATTGTTCAAAGAATTTGTCAAGAAGATTTTAGATTATTTTATAAACCATTAATATTTTTAATTGGTTGTGTTTTAAATACAGCAGCTAAAGTTTATTTGAATATTGAAATTTTGGATGAACAAATTTCAGTATTATTATTATTTGCTATTAGTTTAGGTTTCATGTTCCATTTTACATATAGTATCATTCAAGAAATGTGTTTAGTTTTAAAAATTAATGCATTTACAATTCCATCATCATCACCACCAATTAAAAAATTAAATTAATTTTTAAAAAAATAAAAAATAAAGATTTAAAATATTTAATTAAAATATTATTTTTGTGTGTGTTTGTGTGTGTTTTAATTTTTATTTATTTTTAAATGATTTGTTATTAAATTAATTGAATTTTCAATTTTTGATAATCTATTGGAATGATTTGTTAATATATTTTCAATTGAATTTAATTTATTTAAAATTAAATTTTGAATATTTAATAATGATGTTGATGTTGATGGTGATAATTCTAAATTTGAAGAATTTTCATTTTCATTATTTTTTAAATTTGATTTAATTGGTTCAATAGATTCAGTTGATATAAATAATGAAATTTTCCAATTTGAAGTTGATCTAAATGATAATCCAATACCTTTTTCATTTAATTTTTCACCACCTATTATATATAATTTATTATCTGATAAAATTGATAACCCTTTTGATTTATATTTTGAAAATTCATTATCATTATTATTATCAATTGATAGTAGTTTATTATTATTATTTTCAATTATTATTGAATTTTCATTTTCATTTCCATTTTTTAAAATTTTAAATAATTGAATATATTTTGAAAATGTTGATGTAATACCAATTAAATCATTTTCATAATTTAATGTTAATATATTAGGTGTCAATATATTAATATTTAATTTTATTTTATCTAAATTTTTAATTTCAATTTTATTTTTATTTTCATCACTGTTAATATAAATTTTAAATAATAATAAATATGATCCTTTTTCTTTTATTGATTTTTTATTTATTGTTTCAATTGGTTCATTTGATGATGATGATGATGATGATGATTCACTTTCAATACTTATTAAAGGTTTTGAAATTAATGTATTGGTTTTATTATTAATAGTTGATTGGTTAACCATAAATAATGATTCAATTATAGAATTATTATTATTATTATTATTTGATTTAATAAATTGAACTTCTTTTTCTTCTTCTTCTTCTTCAACTTCCTCAATGGTATTTTCTTCAAATAATTTTATTGATGGTTTTGAAATTGATGGTAATTTTAATATAGGTTCCATATATGTTGTTGCAGTTGTAGTTGTTTGAATTGAAGGATATGAAGTTATTATAAAGTTTTCATTATCAATCCATTCTACTCTTAAAAAATCATTATTTATATCATCTATTTCTTCTTCTTCTTCTTCTCCTTCTTCTTTTTCATATATAAATAATAAATTATTAAAATTAATTTCATTAAATGAATTCCATTTTAATAAAAATATTTTTTTATTTGTTATCCTTTAAATTGGTTTAAAAAAATATAAAATTAATTTTAATATACAAATAAATAATAAAAATTAAAATTAATAATAATAATAAAAATAATAATAATAATGAAACTTACAATAGTAAAATTAAACCATTATTTGACCATTTTAAATCAATTATTGGTGATGATGTTATTGAAAAAAATTGATTTTTTAATAAAGTTTCAATTGATGACATTTCATATTTTATATTATTATTATTTTCATCATTAATATTTTTAAAAATATAAATTTTATCATTTGTAATTAATGTGATTGTATTATTACATATATTATAATCATCAATTGTTTTATTTGTGAATGAATAATTATTATTTTCATTTTCGTCAATTAATAAATTTTTTAATAATATCCATTCATTTGATTCTTTAATAAATTTAAATAAAAAAAATCTATTATTATTAAATGCATAAATTAAATTACTATTTTTAATAATTTTAAAATTTATTATCCTTTTTTTTTTTTTAAAAGATTTAAGAAATTAAAAAAATTAATATTAATTATTTAAAAAATTGGAAAAATAAAAAAAAAACACAATACTTGTATTCAAAAATAATTGATTTAATTTTCAATGGTGGTGAATCAAAAATTTGTAAAAAATTTAAACAGTAATAATCATTTTCTCCTTGGTGTTTTATTGGCCACACTAAATATGGATTAATCCTTTGTTTATCACTTGGATGATAAAAAGTGTTAAATGAATTAGTTTTATTATTTATACTACCGCCACCACCACCACTTCCACTATTATTTAAAAGTGTACATTCATTATCTATAACATTTTTAATTTTAATTTTCATCAGTATTTTGATTGTTTTTTAAGTGAAAAGAAAAAAAAAAAAAAATGTAGATAACACAGTTTGGAACAGTCCGAAAAAAAAAAAAAAAAAGTTATTTTTATTTTTTTTTTTTTTATTTTTCACTAAAGGTCTTTTTTTGTTTTTATTTTGAAATAATTGTTTTTACTTCGATTTCAAAGCTTTTTTTTTAATTTTTTTTTTTTTTTTTTTTTTTTTTTTTACCACTGCGGAATGAAAATAAAAAAAAAATTAAAAAAAATTAATAAAAAATAAAAAACAATAAAAAAGGATTTTCATAACGGTTGAAATCAATCAGTTGGTAAAAAAAAAAAAAAAAAAAAAAAATTTAAAAAAAAAAAAAAAAAATCTTGCAGCTGTATTTTTTTTTTTTTATTTTTTTATTTATTTTTTTTTTTTTTTAAGCTGTTGTAAATAATAAAATTGTAATATTAAAATAATAAAATAAAAAAACAAACACTTCCTTTAAAGGTAAAATAAAAATTATCAAACAACATTTATTTTCCATTTTATTTTTTTTATTTTATTTTTTATTTTTTATTTTTTATTTTTTATTTTTATTCCAATGAAACAATAATATGATCATAATTTAGATTCAATAAGATTTTATCTTCAAGAGTTTTCTATTATATATAAATCGGACATTACCATTAAAAAAAAAAAAAAAAAAAAACAAAAAAAACAAAAAAAAAATTTTTAATACTTAGGGCGAGATAAATAATTACTGCAAATCACCCCTTTTTTTTTTTTTTTTCCTTTTTTTATTTTTATTTTTATTTTTAATTTTTTTTTTTTTTTTTTTTTTTTTTTTTTTTTTTCAAAATTATTATTATTATTATTATTTTTTTTATTTTTTTTATTTATTTATTAAATTTTTAATTGGTATCTTTTTTTAACATCACACATATATTTTAATATATACATCCACCTCTCTCACTAATATTGTAACGATTTTTTTTTTTAACAAAATAAAATAAAATAAAATAAAATAAAATAAAATAAAATAAAATAAAATAAAATAAAATAAAATAAAATAAAAATAAAAAAAAAAAAAAAATAAAAAAAAAAAAAAAAATAAAATAAAATTAAAATTTAAAAAAAAAAAAAAAACCACACACAAAACCCATTCTTATATTAACCTTAATTTTAATTAATCTATTTTAGGATATTATTTAGGTTATAAACTTTCAAGTTTTATAATAAAAATAAAGAAAAAAAGAAAGAAATAATATTTATTATAATAGTAAAGGATTTTTAAAATTTTTTTTTTTTTTTTTTTTTTAAAATTTTTTATTTTTTTTATTATTATTTTTTCCAACAATTAACAACACACCACACCAAAAATAATTTTTTTTTTTTTAAAACCCAAAAAAAAAAAAAACCCAAAAAAAAACAAATAATAATAATATTGTGTAAATAATAATAATAATAATAAAATTTAAATATTGTATATTAATAATAGTCAGTTATAATAACTATAATATAAAAATAACAGTTTTAAATGATGGAGTTGTCAACTGAAGACAATTCACAAACCAATAATAATAATAATAATAATAGTAATAATAGTAATACAAATAGTGAACAAATTAAAGAACCAAATTGTAATAGTAATAATAGTAATAATAATAATAGTAATAATTTAAATAATTCAATAATATCGGACTTATCAACACCAGGAAATAATATAATACAAGTTAAAATGGATGAAGAAAGTCAATCATCACAATCGATATCAGAATCATCAACGCCTACAATCATAGGAAATCAAAAGGATGAAGTAGTAACATCATCAAATAATTCATCACCATTAACTCAATCACAACAAACCAATACATTATCAGAATCAACTGAATTAAAAGTATCATCGCAAACAGCAACTAAAGAAACATCAGACTCTTCACCACCAACAGGTGAGGGTTCATCATTAACACCTCAAAATTCTGTTTCACCATTAACAGGATCAAGAGATATCGATTCACAACATGATGGTGGTGGTAGTATTCATTCATCATCACCACCACCACCACTATCAACAACATCAAGTGAACCAAGTGAATCATCTTTACCACAAACTTTAACTTCATCAATTCCATCAATTCCAATACCAAATAATACTTCAACAACAACAACAACCACTACCACTACTACTACTAATACAACTACAACACCATTATCATCATCAACAACAATAACAAAACCACCATCATTATCATCAAGTGTTGAAAAACAATATCCACCACCAATTACAGGTAATCCAAGATTAAATTTATTAAATAATGGTGGTAGTGGTAATAGATCAACCAATGGATTGGACGTACATAAATATAGAACATTTATAGGATCTAAATTACAATCAACCAATGTAAAAGATGATCCTTTAGCAGAGGAAATGATCTATTTACCAAAGGATGATCTATCATTTTCAAAAGTTGAAGCATATCATCGTATCATTTCAACAGCTATGAGTTTACCACCTGGTATACCACCCGAATATTTCAATCCTTTTGAATTTAATCAACATGTTAAAACTTCAATCGATACCTTTAATGCACCACGTAAAACTATAACTAGAAATTATGAAAAATTTAAAAAGGATCAAGATCGTTTAATAATTATAAATAATTCACCATCAATATCACAACAACAACAACTTCAAAATGGTTTAATATCAGCAAATACTAGTTTTTATATAGGTAGTACAAGTGCTACTAGTATCAATGGTGGTAATAGTAATAATAATAGTTTTTTAGATTATTTTAATAATAGTAAAGAAAATAGTAGTGGTTTGAGTAATACAAATTTAAATTCAAATAGTATTTTAAATGATAAATATGAATGTGATATAGTTTATGAAAAGGAGTTATTAAATTCAAAATTAGCGACAGTACAATCATCAACTGGTAGAAACAGTGGTGGAGTTATAGATGAGAAAGATTTACCACCAAGTTGGGCAGAGTCATCAGATGAATTACATTTTGAATATCAACAACCCATTACATCCGATATAGAGTTGGAGAATCAGGAACAAAGAAAACGTCAACGTCATCATGGTTTCTTTAAATATTATAAACCAGACTATAATTGGGGATCAGGTACAGAGGTATCACTTTGTAATAGAACCATAGTTGATCCATGGAAAAAATCAAATTCAATCAGTGTATTATTGGAATTCAAAGGTTTAGTATTTCTATTGGGTGAACATGAACCATTCTATTGTCAAATGTTTTTATATGATTCTGTTAATAAATGTAGATTAAGTGAATCATTTCATTTTGATTTCAATCCTGAAAGATTGAAATTATTAGTTGATAATGGTAATATTAAATCAAATTCAATTACAAATGATAAAAATAATAGCAATCCAGAATCTGATTCATCATCATCCACATCTTCATCATCATCAGTGGCAGCAGCAAATACAAATCCTTCAACACCAGATTATTTAACACAATGTAGACATGTTTTAGTATCATTACCAGTGAAACAACAAAAGGATATTTGGATAGTTGTTAAAATTAATAAAGTTATGCAAGGTGATCCAGATGTAATCAAAGAACCTTATACCAAATTGGATGAGAAAGAAATTGGTAAATCTAAAGTAAAAGTTTCAACAACCATTCAAGATATTGGTAAAAGATTGGGTAGATTTCATCAACCATTCTCAATTACTACTTTACCATTAACAAATGAAGGTGGTTTTGTTAAACCTGGTACTGTGGAATGTGATCTCTATAAACAAGTTCCAAAGGATTTATCTGATCTTCAAGATTTAATCACTGATATTAAAGATCCTTCAAAGAAAAAGAAATTAAAAACTTTATTAGGTGCTTTCACTTGTGTAGTTCATAAAACTGAAGGTGAATTACCACCATATGGTCAACGTTTAGATCCATCTTATAATTTTATTAAATCTTCTGAACCTTATAATAATGCAAATCAAATTGATTCTAATAAATCATATAATAATAATAATCAAAATAATCAAAATAATAATAATAATAGTAATAGTACAAATACTTCATCAGATAATGTACCACAACAATCACCAGCAATTTTAATTACACCAGATTGTACACCACCATTTAAATCAATTAATCCACAAGTTGCATTATCAATGTCATCATTAAATTCACTTACAACAACAACAACAACACCACCAACAAATAATAATAATACTACAACAACAACAAATACAACAACAAATACAACAAATGAAAATAATCAACAACCAGATTTATCACCAACATTATCACCAAGAAGACAATTACAACATTCATCATCATATTCAAATAGTATTAAACGTGTTAATACATTAGCAGCACTTAATCCAGTTATACCAGCAATTAGAGAGATTCAATGTTTTTCAAAGTATCCAGAATTAATACCACATTATCAACAATTTAATAATCTTTATATTTATCCAGAAACTGTTTGTTTAAATAAAGCTCATGGTAGAAATATATCAATAAAGATTGAAATACGAGAAGATGATTCAGTAGTTGGTGGTCAAGCATTGAAATTAATTTATGGTAAATCATCATGTCAAAGATTCCAATCGGTATTTCATACAGAAACTCATTATCATAATAAGAATCCAATATTCTTTGATGAGATTAAAGCTAAGTTACCACCTATTTTACCATCGAAATTACATATACTATTCACATTTTATCATATAGTTTGTAAAGTTGGTAAAAGAGATGAAGTATCAGAGAATATCATTGGTTTCTCTGCATTGCCTCTATATAGAGAGAAGAAATTCGTTGATAATGGTCCACACTCATTACCATTGGCAATTGGTCCACCTAAAAGTGGTTATCTTGGTAGAATGACTGAAGGAGATTATGTACTCTTGGAGAATGGTAAAAGTTTATTCAAATTTGATCTAAAATTAAATTCAAGTCTTTTCCCTCAAAACACTCATTTAAACAAATTTTTATTACAATCAAAAGATGAAAAAGAATTAACCAATTGCTTAAATCATTTCCATTTATTCGATCCATTAGAATCAATTAAATTCTTCCCTGTAATTATGAATCATTTACTTTATGTACTTTGTAATAGAGAGAGTACTGTTGGTTCAACTGCAATTAAAGCTTTATTGGTTTTACTCTCAAAAATTCAATCATACCTTGAAGATTCAAATATTCGTGTACCATTATTATCATCTTATATAACTCATATTTTTGATAATCCACCTGATACAAAAATACCTGTTCATACTGCATTATGTACAAGATTAGTTTTATTTTTAATGAGAAAAAGAGTAAGTTTTTTTTTAAAAAAAAAAAAAAAAAAAATTTTATAATATTTATTAATATTATTATTATTATTATTATTATTATTTATTTTATTTAGTCAAATGATTTTAGTGATATTTCAAATTCATCAATATTTTCATTTTCATGGTTTATATTTGATTTAATAATTAAATCAATTGGATTATATAAATTAGATGGTAAAGTACCAATAAAGGATGGAGCAACATCACCAAGTTTACCATTTTTCGAAATTCATGATCCAGAATTTATAAAGTTTATACCAAAATTAGTATCATTTGGACTATCACATATTTTAAATTCAATTACAACAAATCAAGATTGTAGATTGGCATCTGATGCAAATAATAATTTAGCATTATTTATTAGGGATTTATTTGGTGTTTTCGATAGAGGTGTTGTTATAGATTTATTATTCACTTTTATAAATGATATTAATCAAGGTATTGGAAAGGATCCACAAAATGCAACAACTTTTCTTTATTATAAATTCGATTTTCTAAAGATCATTTGTGATTATGAACATTATATAAATCTAAATATACCAACACTCTATTCAATTAGTAGTATTCAAAATTTGTCAACTAAAATCAATGATACTCATCCAATTTCGGGTATTTTGATTCGTGAGGTTTTGGAAATCATTTTCCATGGTTATCATTCAATTGAAGTTAGGAATGTGGCTTTTACAACATTGAGTACCATTCTAACAAAACATGACTATGATCAACGTTATCAAACACTTGCAAAGAAAGAAAGAATTGCTTCAATTTATTTCCCTTTAATTTTAGAATTAATTGATCATCAAGATAAATTCAATCATTGGTTTAGTATTGCAGATATCACTGAAAAACGTTTACTCATTTCCTCTCTATTATTTGTATTAAAGAATTTATCAAAACCATTATTAAAACAATGGTTTCATAAAGAAGTACCACAAAGATTAAATATTTTATTCGAATTATTAGGTCAATTTGCAAATGCTTTTGAATATCAACAAATTAAAAATCAACAACAAAATCAACAACAACAGCAACAACAAAATGGTGCTATTGGTGGTAGTGGTAGTGGTGGTAGTGGTGGTAATAGTATTAATCATTCTCAAGGTGATAGTGGTAATTATCCTTCACAATCAATTGAATCTGGTACAGGTATTCAAAATCAAAATAATAATAGTACTAGTAGTATTGGTACAATTTCCTCATCTGGTAGTTTTATACCAACTCCACCACCTCCAATGTCAATGATGGCACATAGTGGTAAGTTATCAAAAGATGTTTTCATGAAAAAGAATCAATCTTCACCATTAAAAGATTCTTCTTCAAATTTATTAAATAGATCAGGTTCAAATTCTTCATTATCAATTAATACAAGTGGTGGTGGTAGTACTAATCAACAACAACAACAAATTTCACCATCTGCTTCACAAGAAGTTATACCACCATCACCACCATCTACACCACCTGTTCCATCTACAAATTTACAACAACAGCAACAGCAACAACAACAACAACAACAATCAAATATTACAACATCAACAGATTCAAATAATGGTGATGGTATTAATTTAATTCAAGCATTTGCACATGCAACAATTAAAGAAGCTACAAGTATTAATAGTAGTAGTTCAAGCCTTTCAATACCAAATGATCCAGCAGCAGCAGCAGGAGCAGTAATTGGTAATCGTAATAGAACATCAGTTAATGGTAGTACAAGTATGGGAACAAGTGCAGCAATTTCAGCAGCAGTTGTAGCAGCAGCAGCAGCATCAGGACCAAATAGAAATCGTCAAATTGGCACAAATGAAGCTGTATTAGCATCTGAAGCAAATTTAATTATATTAGATTTCATAGAGGATTTAATTAAATATCAATATACATTACTTAAAGAGAATGATTCACCATTATTTGAAAAGTTATTCCAATTATTTATAATTCTATTAAAGAAACGTCAATCACATCGTGTAACAAGTTGTTTATTTGCATCATTACGTTCATTCGTATTCAAATTTAGAAATCATTTCTTTAAAGATCAACAAAACAATTATTGTAATCAATTATGTTGTGAAGTATTACGTTATTGTAATTTCCCATCAAAAGAGATTAGAGCTGTTGCAACCGGTTTCTTATATTCAATGATTAAACATAATAATCAAGTGGTTGGTAATTTTGGTAGAATGAAAATTCAAGCCACAATTGCATTGAGTAATCTAGCCAATAGTGGTGTATTTAAAAATGATTTCAAAAATTTAGAAAGATCATTTTCAACCATTTCAAAATATTCAATTGAGGAGCGTATGTTGGAATCGTCCAATAATACAATCATTGGTTTGAATCTATTGGCAACCCTATCAAAGGATGAAATTCAAGAGGTGAAAAATAAATTTAGTATTCAAATTCAAAAGATGTCAAATAAACTTTCAAAGATTATTCGTGATACAGTTAGAGCAAACCTTTTGAAAGCAAATTCCGATCCTGAAACCATTCATGAACTTTATAGTGAGATTGCATCTGGTTATTCCGATACACCAATCATTAGAATCGATTGGTTGAATATTTTAGCAAATAAACATATCGAAGAGGAGAATTTCTTTGAGGCAGCAGTTTGTAAACTTAGAATAGCTCTATTGATCATTGAGTATTTAGAACAAAATAAATTAATACCATGTAAATTGGATTTAACATTGATCGATCAAATTTGTCCAGGAATTTCTGAACATGTAATTCAAGAGGATGATGGTGTTTTCACATCACCAATTTTCTCATTACATGGTTTAACCACAACGATTCTATTGGCAACTAATCAATTCCGTATGGGTGATTATTTCGAATATTCAATTCTACTTTATAAATTCCTAATGCCACTCTATGAAAAGAATAGAGATTTCGCAAATCTTTCCGATTGTCATAAACAAATCACCGATCTATACAAAGAGATCATCAAAGCCTATGAAAATAAATCACGTATGTTGGGTCGTTATTATAGAGTTGGTTTCTATGGTGAAGGATTTGAAGATTTGGATGGAAAAGAATTCATTTATAAAGAACCAAAACTCACTCATTTATTCGCACTCTCTGAACGTTTGAAAACTTTTTACACAAAGAAATTCCATCAAGAAGTTGTGGTTTTCCCTGACAGTGGAAAAATTGAACGTTCCAATTTGGATACTGGTAGACTTTATCTCCAAATCACTTCTTTGAAACCATATTTTGATCCAAAGGATTTAGAATTATCACCAAGACCTGATTATTTCGAAAAACATACCCTTTTGAAAGATTTTGTTTTCATTACACCTTTTACACTCACTGGTCGTACTCAAGGTTCAATCACTGAACAATTTCATCGTAAAACTATACTCACCATTGAAAATACTGCTCCAAATATGTTGAAACGTTATTTGGTAGCAAGTAAGAAAGAGATTGAAATTAGTCCAATCGAGAATTCAATTGAAACCATTCAAAAGAGAAATCAATTGTTATCCATTGAAATCAATCAAAATCCACCATCAATTAAAACTTTACAAGGTGTTTTACAAGGTAGTGTTTTATTGCAAGTCAATGCTGGTGCCTTGGAGATTTGTCGTGGTTTCTTGGCAAATCAAATGCGTGTTAATTGGCCCGCTCATCATATTGAAACTTTGGCTCAGGAATGTACAATCTTTTTAAAACATTGTAAACGTGCTTTGGATATCAATAAGAATAAGATTCAAATGAATCAAATCTCTTTTCATCAAGAATTGGAATTGGGTTATGCTAAACTTTACTTTAAAATGGATCGTTATATTCGTGCTGAAATTAATAATGAATCTGATGAAGAAGCTATCGATATGGATCAACAACCTGAAACTGTTCAATCTTCATATGGAGCCGAGGATGAATCTTCTCTAATCACTGATTTATCATATGATGATGATATCTCTATTAAAGAATCTTCACCAAATAATATTTTAGATAATTTATTACCAAATTTAAAAAAGAAATCAATGGATAATTTTTTAACAATTAAAGAAGATAAACGTATTAAAAGAGGTTCTGCTGAATTTGATAATAATTCAACAACATTAAATAATAATAATAGTAATAATAATAATAATAATAATTCCAATAGTAATAATAATTCACCATTTCCAATCCAAACTCCAAGGTCAATGAATGATAAAAAATTTTCAAATAATCATTAATTTTATAATATAATAAAAAAAAATTTAATGAAAAAAAAAAAAAAAAAAAATCTATTTATAACTCAAAACTATTTATAACTTAAAACAATTAAATAAAATCTTTTTTTTTTTTTTTTTTTTTTTTCAAATTCAATAAGAAGTAATCCAATTATTTGAAAAATATAAAATATAAAATAACCAAAAAAAATAATTTAATTATTTAATTTTTTTTTTTTTTTTTTTTAATTTTTAATTAATCCCAAAGAAATCAATTTTTTTTTTTTAATTTTATTTTCATTAAAAAAAAAAAAAAAAAAATCCACAATTCAAAACTTTTTATAACTTAGAATATTATTAAATAATATCTTTTTTTCACACAAATAATGAAATCTTTTATTAACTCTATCATTTCAAATTTTAATATAAATCAAAATAATAAAGATAATAAAAATAATAATAATAATAATAATAATAATAATAATAATAATAATAATAATAATAATAATAATAAAATTTTAATTTTAAATAAAGAAAATTCTAATGATAAATTATTTTTTAAAATTTGGAGAAATAAATACCTATTAAAAGAAATTAGTTATCATTTAAGATTATATAATGAACATTTTGGTAGATGTTTTGATTTTCAAAGTTTAAAAAAATATGAATTTAAAGATTATATAACATCAATTGGTATCAGAAATGATGATAATTCAATAATTTTAAATGATTTAATACCATGGAATATTGATTCAATTACATTTTATACAACGATTAATGAAGAGTTATTAAATAAATTACCAAAATCAATAACATCGATATCGGTTAACAATAGTATACCAATGGTTGTTGCATTGATACCAAGTCATATTAAAACCATTGAATTTCAATCAAACTTTCAAAAAGCATTAATTCAAGGTTTTTTACCTGACGGTTTAAAGAATTTAATATTTACAAATCAATCTTTTCAATTAACAATTGGTATGATACCACAATCAGTTCAATATATTCAATTGGGTAAAGATAATTGTAATTTAATTGAAAATCCAGATGTTTTACCAAAGAATTTAAAAACTTTAAAATTTGGTTATAATTCAACATCACTCATTAATCAAAATACAATACCACCGAGTGTAACTCATGTTGAACTCAATGAATTTTTAATACCAAAACCATGGATTGGTTTTCAATCAAATCCATTTCCAAATTCTGTAACCTATTTAAAAATTAATGCATATTCATTCTATCAAATACCAGTTCCACCAAATGTTAAAACTTTAATTTATTCTGGTAATTTCTCTTTTAAAAATTCAACATTTCCATCATCATCATCATCATCAATACCAACATCATCAACATCTGAAAATATTAATCAAGAATCAATATTTTCATTTCCAAAAACTTTAAAAACTTTAACATTAAGTTCAGATTTTAATCAACCATTAAAAAATTTATTACCAAATTCAATTACAAAATTAACATTTGGTGGTGCTTTTAATTGTCAATTAGAAAATAGTATACCAAAATCAATAAAATTTTTAAAATTTGGTAATTCATTTAATAAAATAATTAAAATTGGTGAATTAACTTCTATCTCTCCTTCTTCTAATCAAATTAACAATGAAAATAATGATAATGAAATTAATGATAATAACAATAATAATGAAATTGAAGAATCAAATTTAGAAATTTTAATACTTAATAGAGATTTTAATCAAAAAATTTTAATTGGTTCTTTACCAAACTCATTAAAAGAATTATATTTTAGTTATTTTTTTAATCAATCATTTGATGTTGGTAGTTTACCAATTGCTTTAAAGAAATTAGTTTTAGGTTCAAATTTTAATCAACAATTTAAAAAAAATCAATTACCTCACTCATTAACTTGGTTAGAATTAAATTTTGACTATGATCAACCTTTTATACCATTTGAATCATTACCTCAATCTTTAACCTATTTAGAAGTAGGTAGATCTTTCAATCAAGAAATTCAATTTGGTTCCTTACCAGATAGTTTAGAAATCATTAAATTTGGTTTCAAATTTCAACAATTATTATTATTTGAAAATTTACCAAAATCAATTAAATCAATTCATCTTTGTTCAAATTATAATTTATTAAATAATAATAATAGCAATAATATACCTTATTATTTAATAAATAATTTTAAATAAATAATTGTTATTTATTATTTATTATTTATTTGTTATTTTAAAAATTATTTTTTTTTATTTTTTTTTTATTTTTTTTTTTTTTTATTTTTATTTTTATTTTTTTTTTTATTACTACTACTACTACTACTACTACTACTACTACTACTACTACTACTACTACTACTACTACTACTACTACTACTACTACTACTACTACTACTACTACTACTACCTTCACACTTGTGTTCTTGTCTTACCCCCCCCCGTCACTCTCTTTCAACTAAAATCGTTTGTTTTTTTATTTTTTTATTTTTTTATTTTTTTTATTTTATTTTCAAGATTTATTTATAAATCATCGTCATCATCCATTAAATCAGCGATGTCATCATCGATTTCTTCATCATCTTCATCATCAGCACCTTCCATACCATCGAATTCATCAGATTCATCATCTTCATCATCTTCTTCAACCATATCACCATCAGCATCTTGTTGCTCATTATCACTAGCTTCATCATAAACAAGACTTGGTTCATAATCGATTGATTCAGTTTTATCACCTTTAGTTTGACTAGAAATTAATTCAAATTTACCAACCAATTTTGATAATCTATTATGTAATTCAAATTTATCTTGAATAATTGTATTTAAAACTGATAATTTCTTTGATAAATTTGGTACTGATAATAAATAACTTGAATGATCTTTAATAATGCAATTAATCCATGGTAAAACAATTAATCTTTTTTTTTTTTTAAAAAAAAAAAAAGTAAATAAATATTAGTATATATATTTATTATATTTAAAATTTAATTTTAATTTTTTTTTTTTTTTTTTTTTTTTTTTTTTAATTAAAAAAAAAAAAGAAATACATTACGATTTTGAATTATCAGTTGCTAAATATTTTAATAATTTTGATAAAAGACTATATGCGTATGGAGATGGTAATGATTTAACAGTACTTTGAATAACATTGAAATTAACTTTAATTGAAGATAATAAAAGGTTATCATTATCAGATTTCAAACTTTGAGCAATTAAATCAACGATTGTACCAGCTGATGCAATTGAATCTGTTGATTTTTTAATTGTTGGTAAATTAACTTTATCTTGTTTCATCTCTGCTGCATTTCCTTGAATTGAAATGGTTTCTGATGTTTTTTGTTTTTTATTATTAATTGTTGTAGTTTTATCAAATTCAATTGGATTTTCAACTGTAATTGATTTAATAAATGATTTTTTATCAAAAAATTTCTAAATAATAAATTAAAAAAAATAAAGAGTGATTAATAAAAAATAATTATTATTATTATTAAAAAAAAAAAAATACAACTTACAACTCTTTCAAATTGATATTTTTCTTTTTCAAAGAAAGCTAAAATTAATTCAGAAGCAGAATGGAAATTCATTGAAATAATTTGATTTGATTTATTTGTAATTTCGGTGATTGGAGTTTCAGCATCTGTATTATATTGATCATCTTGATAGTAAGCCCAAATATTAATTTGTGAATTTTGTAAGAGTGAAGAAATTAAATATTGAGTAACAGTTTTTGAAGCACGTTTTATTTCATGAGTAAAAATTGAAATTGATTTAGTTGGGCTTGTTGCATTTAAAGTAAAAGTTGGTTCTGTAGTATTGGTATTATTTGCTGTTAATTTCTCTATATTATAAATTTGAATGGTTGGTTGATATCTATTACAAATTAAAAATTTATCATCTTGAGTGAATTGAATTTGTTTGATTGAATTTGAACCGGTTGAAACTTTTTTAGATTCTTTAAAGTTTGATAAATCAATGAATGTGATATCATTATTTGCTATAGCTAATTGAGATTCACGATTATTTAATCCCATTGATGAAATTGATTTCTCTGATGATTCAAATGATCTTATGATATGTTTTGTCTTTATATCCCATTGTGAAACTTTACCACCATGACTTGATGTGAATAAATATCTTTTACCTAATACTACTGCTGTTATATTTTTTGAATGGGTATCGAAAATACCTTTTTTCTTAAAATCAATACAATCATACATATAAATTTTACCTGAATTTGATACTGCTACTAAATTTTTATAATATTCTTTCTATAGAATTAAATAAATAAATAATTAATTAATTATTATTAATAACAAAGAAAAAAATAAAAAATAAAATAAAATGGGGTAATTATAATTTATATTTACTTTTTCACTTTTATCGTGTGTTGAGAATGTCAATAAAATAATTTGATTTTTTGATTCTTCAATTTCTACGAATGTGTGTAAAAGTTTACAATTAAAAGAGTTGAAAACTTCGATCTTGTTGTCTTTACCAACACGAGCGAATAATTCTCTATCTTTATCATAAGTAGTAACAGATGTCATTATTTTTTTTTTTTTTAACTCTATCTCTTTACCATTCGGTTTTTCGAAAAAAAAAAAAAAAAAAAAAAAAAAAAAAATTTCATTCGGTTTTTCAAAAAAAAAAAAAAAATTAAAAAAAATAAAAAAAAAATAAATTTATTTTTATTTTCGATCCCTATTCAATTTTAAAATAACATTTTATTAAACAAAAAAATAAATTAATTAATTAAATAAATAATTAGTGTTTCCACCCTTTTAAATAATTAGTGTTTCCACTTGATTATAATAAATAATAAACATTTAAAAAATATTAAATAAACTTTAAAATTTTGGTATATGATAATAAGAAATTTAAACAAACTATTAAAAAAAAAAAAAAAAAAAAAAAAAAAAAAAAAAAAATAAAAATGATTTTATTTTAATTATTGTTTTTTATTTATTTTGTTTAATTTTAAATTAATTTTATAAATTTATTAAAAAAATTGGAATCCATGATATTAATTAGGTTTGAGTATTTATTAATGTAAATTGTTTCTAATGAAGATGTAAAGTAATCATCAAATGATGATGAAAAGTCTTGTTTGAATATGATTGAATGAATTGTTAATTCTTTTAAAGAGGATGGTAATGAACCAATTTGAAAATCATAGATATAATTAGAACCTAATTCTAAATTTGTTATACTATTTGGAAGTGTTCCAACTTGAAATATTTGATTGAATTTACTACCACTAAATTTTAAAACTTTTAAAGATGGTGGTAAAACATCCTTTTCAATTGGTTGATTAAAATGATCACCAAATGTTAAATTGATAATTGACTTTGGTAATACACCTTTTTCAATTGGTTGATTAAAGAATTTACCAAATGATAATGTAGTTAAATTACTTGGTAAAACATCTTTATTAATTGATTGATTAAAATAATCACCAAATGATAAAATTTCAATTGAATTTGGTAAAACTCCTTTCTCTATATTATTATTGAAATAATAACTAAATGTTAATTTTTTAATTGTATTTGGTAAAACACCTTTTTCAATTGGATGGTTAAAATTATAATAAAATGATAATGATATTACACCAACTGGTAGACTACCTTTTAGTAATGGCCTTTCATTCCATTTAATTGAAATCTCTTTGTCAACATTGTTTTTTGGTAACCCAAATGGAAAATCGGTAAACTTACCTACATTATAAATCAATGATGTAAATGTTGATGGTAATGTAACATCATCAATTTTTTTTTTAAATCCAATACCCAATTCCAATGATTTTAAATTTACTAAATTTAAAAAATAACCACTTGGTATACTTTGATTAAATGTACCACCAAATATTAAATATTCCAATTTTGATGGGAATTGAAAATGGTCTAAACATTTATTAAACCTGTAACCTAATTCTAAATGTTCTAAATTTATTGGGAATTCACAATCTTCTAATGGTTGATTAAAATCATTACCTAATATTAATTTTTTAAGATTTATCAAATCACTGAAATCAAATTTATTATTAAAATCTAAACCAAATTCAATTGATACTAAACTAATTGGTAAAAAATTTATTTTAATTAATCTATTGAACTCATCATTAAATTTAATTGATGTAATATAATTTGGTAATATTAAATTTGAATTATATAAATTATTTAAATTTCTTTCAAAAATAAATTTTAAACCATTAATTCTCCAATTAAATTTAATATTACTACCAAAATATTTTGATGGTAAATTTAATGATGTTAATGATTTTGGTAAAAAATTATTAATGTCACTAATTGGTTGACTGAATTCATTACCAAATTTCAATGATTTAATATTTGATGATAGCCAATTACCTTTTAAAGATTGATTGAATGAATCACCAAAATCAATAGATATAACACTTGAGGGTAAAAAACCAACTTCTAATGGGTTTTTGTTATAAACTCCATTAAATTGAATTGATGTTATACTTGGTGGTAATATTCCAGCTTTTAAAGGCCCACAATCATCATCAATTATGATAGTTTTAACACTATTAGGTATAACATTATTTTTATCAAATTTCATTTTTCTAAAACAAATAGTATCTACTGATGTTGGTATTGTATTTTCATTAAATAATGAAAGTTTTAATTTAAAAAGTGATAAATATTTAATACCATGTGGTAGTGGTAGTAGTTCAATAGTATCATTTTCATTATCTGTTCCAAAGATAAGAACATGATTAAAATATTCTTTATACTTATAATTCAAAATATCTTCAATTTTTTTGGTTCTATATGGTTGACTATTAAAGTGTTTATTATATAATCTTAAATGATATAAAATTTCATTCCTTATTACAAGATTCCTCCAAATTTTTAAAAAAATATCATTATTCTTTAATGATATAAATTGTTCATTTTCAATTTCAAATTTTCTTTTTTTGTTGTTCATTATATTAATAGAGTTTATTTTATAATAAAAAAAAAAAAAAAAAAAAAATTAAATATCAGAAAAAAAAAAAAATGAAAAAAAAAAAAAATAAAAAAAAAAAAAAAAAATAAACCCCAAACCTATCGTACCAATTTCCAAGAGATGTTTCAAAACAATTTAAAGTGTGGTAAGATTTTCGAATTCTTATTTGGTTTCAAACACCTCAGAATTATGTTCAACTATTTAAAATCGCAGGTTATCCAATATTTCATACTGATGGTAAAGATTGTATTGCTTAACTAATCGGTTGGTTTTCCTTTTTTTATTTTTTTTTTTTTATTTTTTTTTTTTTTATATTTTAAGAAATTCAAAAAAAAACAAAACAATTTTATTTCTTTAAATAAATGATAAAGTAAGGTTTGATATTGACATTATTTGTATTTTTTTAAATAATTTATTTTTACATTTTATTATATTTTAAATTTTTTTTTTTTTTTTTTTTTATTATTATTATTATTATTATTTTTATTAATTATTTTTAATTATTATTATAAATTATTAATAATTATTTATTATTTATTAATTATTATTTTTTTTAAAAAAATTAATTATTAATTTTTTTTTTTTTTTTTTTTATTTATAAAATTAATTTTATTCTTGAGGAATACCACTTATACTTGAAGATAAGCCTAAAGATTCATCTAAACCTAAACCTTCTTCAATTGATTTTACTAAATTATTAATATATTTTTTAGTTACTCTAACTCTATTTTTCATATCTTCAGCATTTATTAAAGCAACATTAATATAAACAGATTCAGAGAGTTCTTCAGTGATACCTTCAGCATTTGCTTGTTGATATTCGAAAAATGTTTTACCAGCTACATTATCAGATAAATAGAAACCGAAAACATAAGTATACTTTAGAATACGTCTACATTCAATTAACAATTCAATTGCCTCTTGAAGGAAATCTGGATTTAAATTTGCCAATTCTCTGTATTGATTCATTTTATCTTCCATTTCTTCATCTCTCATTTTGATTGCATGTTTCATTAACATATCATGATTGAAATAACGAGTGAAATAGTGAAGAAAACGATCAGATTCCTGTTTGACAATGGCAGCACTTTCATCTGCTTTCTTACCTTCAGAGACTTCATACTTGTTACAACTATAGAAACCACCAGTATGTTGACCATGAGTTTTCCAATCTCCACGACACATCCAACACCATTCACCACCACAACCACCTTGTTCCTTACGACAAATGATATGATTGCAACCCATTATACGTTCGGTTGGCATACCACAATGATAACAAGGTTTACAAGTTGATTTTATAAGTTTTAAACTCTCTTGATCATTGCTATTCTTTGATTTCCATTCAACAAGTTGAGCACAACTAACTGGATTATGTTTTTCACTTCCACAAGAGAAACAAAATCTAGTACCACAATGACATTCAACCACATCATTGGGTCTACCAACACCACTATATCTAATAGCATTTCCACATGATGGATTTGGACAAAACTCTAAATTCTTATTATTACCAACGAAATCCTTGCAAATGAAATACCAATAACGAGAGTAGTCACGATCCGATGCTAAATCTTTCCAATTCTCATAGGTTAACTTTCCATTACATAATGGATAAATACATTTACTATGAATGATTTCACCACCACAAGTTTGCATCTCTTGATGAAGATAACTCTTCCAACATCCCTTACAATATGGACCATGGCCACATGATAAACTATAGAAACTATCATCATTTGATTGATTTTCAAAACAAACAATACAAACTGAATTGGTTGGATACTTTGTAATTTGTTCATTCGCCAAGATAATACCTGCATTCTTACAAACCCTTTCTGGATCTTCAAAATATTCACCACTTAAAACTCTATCCAAATCCCATTTAAAATATTGTAACAATAGTATTGCATTACCTGAACTTTGGTCGATTTGATCGGATAAAACATTTGCATTATCTTTAATTTGATCTTCTAATCCTTTCTTTTCAAGTATTGTAAATAATGGTTCATCATCTTCTTCACCTTGATTCTCTTCATCTTCTAAAAACCAATCATTTGGATCATAATCACCTATATCAATATCTGATGCTGTTTCACTCATATAACTTGATGTATCATCATTTGAAATATCTAAATTCTTATTTACAAAACTAATTGAATTTAAATATTTTATCATTTTTTCATCAGTTTCACCAGTTAAATCTCTTGATGATCTACGTAGAGTTTGTTGAACAATTGATGATCTTCTTAAAATTGATGAAAATGATCCTCTTCTTTGTGATTTTCTCATTGGTGATGGTGTATTAAATCCATTTGGTTTATATGTTTTAATTGATTCTGAACTTGATTCCATATTTTTTTTTTTTTTTTTTTTTTTTTTTTTTTTTTTTTTTTTTTAATTTTAATCTAATAAATTAAAAATTTTATTTTATTTTTTTTATTTTATTTTATTTTATTTTATTTATTTATTGTTTAATTATTTGTTTAATTATTTAATTAATTATTTAATTGTCTAATTGTTTTATTATTTATTTATTTATTTATTATTATATTTTTTTTTACTATTACCTGTTGATTTTTTTAAAAAAAAAAAAAAAAAGAAAAAAAAAAAATTAATATAAAAATGGAAATGAAAAAAAGAATATTTTATTAAAAAAAAAATAAAAATAAAATAAAATAAAAAAAAAAAAAAAAGTGAAAATAAAAATATATTTACAAATTTGGAATTTTTAAGGTTTTTAATTGTAATAACCGATTTTTAATGATATTCAAGTAATGTTATATAAAAATAATAATAGTAAATCCTCTTTTTTTTTTAAATATATAAATAAAGGGATATTAGGTATGTTGTTTAAAAAAAAAAAAAAAAAAAAAAAAAAGATAATATTTTTTTTTATTGAATGAATAATTATAAATAAACACAAAATATATTAAAAAATAATTATTTTTAAAAAAAAAAAAAATAGAAAAAAAAAAAAAAGATAAAATAAAAAAATAAAATAAAAAAATAAAAAAAAAAAAAAAAAAAAAAAAAAAGATAAATGAAAATGTGTGTTGTGTGTGGGAATATTTTTTAAAATATCTCACACAATGAAACTAAACTCTTTTAATATAAACCCTAAAAAAAAAACACCACTAATTTTGGTTGTATCTGGAAATAACTTTTTTTTTTTAAAACCACAATTTTTAGTGGTCCTTTTTCTTTAATTTGTCAATATCTAATTTTTAATCCAATCCCAATTTTAAATATTTTCAAATGTAAACTACTTATTTTAAATTTTTATTTTAATTTTAATTTTTTTTTGTTTTAAACTAAAAAGCTAAACCATTTTTTTTATTTATTTTATTTTAATTTTAATTTTTTTTTTTTTTTTTTTTTTTTTTTTTTTTTTTTTATTTTTATTATTATTAATTATTATCATTTTTTTTTTTGTTGTGGACATAATTTATTTAATCTATTCCAAAATTCATTTGATGGTATTTCATTATCATTTTTTCAGTACAATTTTTATCATAATATCTCTTTGGTACATTTTTTAAATCCTCTTCATTTAAATAACCAATAAAAAATTTATTTAATTTTTTAAAAGATTCATCTGTTCTATGATAAATTTCGAAATAAAATGCACAATCTCTATCTAAACCACTTAGAATTGTATCACCACCTGGATGTTTATCAATCCATCTTTTTTTTTTTTTTTTTTTTTTTCCAGAAAATAAATAAATAAAATTAATAAATTATTTTTTTTTTTTTTTTTTTTTTTTTATAATTATTTAATTAATTTTTATACATTACTTTGTAACATCATAAATACAATTATCAAGTATCATCCAAAAATCATCACTTTTTTGATGTTGTAAAACTTGTTCTAATGAGTAATAATTATTTTTTCTAAGTGATAATAAATTTAAATATTTAATTAATTGATCATTTAAACCCAATACACCTAAATCTTTTGTAATTTCTAACATTTCATTTAAATAATCTTCTTCTACTTTTTCTTTAAATGTATATTGAATTTTTTCATAATCTTCTAAATGCTCTTCAACCCATTCAACATAATCCAATACTTTAATTTATTATTTTAAAAATAATAAAAACAAATAAATAAACAAATAAATAAATAAACAAATAAATAAATAAATAAATAAACAAATAAATAAAAAATTAATTAGATAAATTTAAAAATACTTATTAAAAAAAAAAAAAAAAAAAATAAAAAAATAAAAAATGAAAAAAAAAATGAAAACAAAAAAAAAATCTACTAACAAAAATCAATATATTGTGAGTCTATATTTATATTAAATTTATCATTATCATTATTATTTTGAATATTAATTGAAGTTATTAATTGTTTTGTTGTTGATGAAACTTCAATTTCTTCATTGTCTAGTGTTATCAGTGTTATAAATTTCATAATTTTTTAATTTTGTTTTTTTTTTTTTTTTTTTTTTTTTTTTTCGGTATTAATTTTCAAACTTTTTTTTTGATTGCCAATTGTTTTCTTAAAATTAGAATAGCCCTCGAAAATTAAAGAAAAAAAAAAAATCGTGAGTTGGATTTTTTTTTTTTATTTTTTTTAATTTTTTATTTTTTAAGCTTTTTTTTTTCTCTCTTTTTTTTTTTTTTTTTTTAAAAAATACAAACGTCATTAAAATTTTAAAATTTTTTTGATATTTAATTCTTTTTTCTTTTTTTCCACTACAGATTTAAAAAAAAAAAAAAATTCAAAAATAAAAAAAAAACAAAAATAAAAAAAAAAAAAAAAAAACAACACTCACATATTAAAATTAACTATCAAAAAATAAATAAATAATAATAATTTAAATAAATATTCTTATTATTATTATTATAATTATATTTATAATTAGATATATTTTTTTTTATTTTTTTATTTTTTTTCAAAGAAATTAATAAAAAATTAATAAAAAAAAAATGATAGATCATAATAATATTATAATTGGTAATTCAATTAATAGTAAAACATTTTCATTAATTGAATCAGTAAAGAATGGTAAATTAAAAGAATGTATTGGATATTTAGAAAAGATTAGATTACAAAATCCGTCATTAGATTTAGGAGAAATAATAAATAGTGGTGATGACTGTGGCAATACAGCATTGCATTGGGCATGTTATAAGAAATGGTATGATATTGTAAAGTATTTACTATCGATGGGGGCCGACCCGAATATAGCAAACACTGATGAATTACAAACACCATTTCAATGGGCATGCATCGGTGGTGATCTCCACATAGTGAAATACGTACTCAACAATGGCGGCGACCCACACCTCCAAGACAAGCGTGGCTACAATTCACTAATTCACGCCACACAGTATAATGAAATCAGCGTAGTTCGTTATCTGTTGGATAAAGGCGGTGTAAATGTAGACTCGCCCGATTTCCTACAAAAAACGTCTCTCCACTGGGCTGCCTACCAAGGTCATACCCAACTCCTACTCTTTCTAGTCAACAAAGGTGCCGACATCAACGCCTTGGACTCCCTCGGCCGTTCTCCATTGCATTGGGCTGCCTTCAAAGGTAACTCTGACCCAATTAAAGCACTCTGTGATTTTGGATCAAAAACTATGGAAAAAGATTCAAACAATCAATCTCCATCTGACATCTGTTCTTCTCAAAATCATAATTATCTCGCTCATTTCATTAAAACATTTAATTATCATCCATTTAGAAAAGTTGGTCCTGTATGTACTTCTTTTATTACTACTACTATTATTATCATCACATATTTATTAATATATATACTAATATATATTTTATATAAAGTTATTATATAATATATTTTGGATTATTTTTGCAATTTTATTACAATTATATTTTGGATTTATATTTTATCATTTTACATTAATACCAGCATTGATATTATTTGGAGCAAGTTTAACATGTTGCAAATTATTTATTGAACCAATTACATTGTCAAATTCACCAAATCCATTATTACCAACATGGATGATAACTTCATTTACGGTGTCATTCGTATACTATGTTAGATATGTGGTACCAGCATTTCCAAATATAATTCTAACACATACGATCACATTGTTTGTTTATTCAAGTTACTATTATTGTGCATTTAAATTGTTTTTCAGTGATCCTGGTACGGTTTCCTCTTCTACGACATCACAAGATTCAAAGGATTTCATTAATGCCGTCGAAAAGGAATTGGAAATACCAGAGGTTTGTTCAACTTGTTTAATCAATAAACCAATTCGTGCAAAACATTGTAGAACTTGTAAAAGATGTGTAGCAAGATTCGATCATCATTGTGCTTGGATTAATAATTGTGTTGGTGTAAATAATAATTTATTATTCATAATTTTATTATGTTTATTCAGTTTAGCTTATATTATTAGTGTAACTTTTAATTTTAAATGTAATGTATTAATTAAAAATATATATATATTAATATCTATATATATTTATATATATACTAATATTTTTAAAAATAATAATAATATTATTTTTTAGTAATGTCAATTGATGAGAATTCGCCATTATATTCAGAAGGTAAAATGGAATGGTGGACATATCACTATTCAACTTATAAAGGTTTAATTTTATTTACAATTTATAAATCATTCATTATGGCATGGTTAGCAAGATTATTATATGTACAAATAACTGGTGTAATTAATAATGTCACAATGTTTGAATTAATGAAACCACCAAAAGGTTCAAAGAAGAAATGTTGTAATCATGCTCCACAAGATCAAAATAATAATAATAATAATAATAATACTACTACTAATAATAGTAGTAGTAGCAGTAGTAGCAATAATAATAGTACAGGTACAAATAATGATAATAATAATAATAATAATTTAGGTACAAGTAGTAATGAAAGTGGTCAATCAAATTGTAATATTGATCAACATAATGATCATGATGGTCAATCAAGTGAACCATTATTAAATGAAGTTTCAATTCAAATTCGTAGTGAAAATGGAGTTGAGGAGGATGATGATGATGAAAATAATAAAAATCCTTCAAATAAATCATTTAATAAAAACTCTAGAGATTTAGATCCAACTCAAACTAATTTTAGAGATTCAATTTTAATTCCAAAAAGAACAAATAATAATGAAAATCCATATGATAAAGGTTCAAGAGAAAATATTAGAGAATTCCTTTATGATACTTCAAAATGGTTTAGAACTACAACTTTTAGTAATAAAAACTTTTAAAAAAAAAAAAAAAAAAACATATTTGTTTTTTTAAGATTCGATTTAAAAAAAAAAAAAAAAAAACCACAAGAAATAACTTTATGTTTTAAATTTATTTGTTATTAATGAAAGGGTTTCAGTTTTAAAATTTTTAAGATGTTTGAAGGTGGAAAGCCTTTGAAACACTGCATTAGACTGATCCATTTTTTTTTTTTTTTGGGATTAGTCTGTTAGATTCTCAAAATCCTTGAGTATGTTTGGAGGCAAATGGCCAAAAAAAAAAAAAATGTAGAAAAAAGTGGAAAAAATATATTTTACGAAGTTCGAATTTTTTTTTTTTTTTTTTTTGATATAAATAAACTATTGTAGTATACAATTAGTATGTTATTTTTATTTATTTATTTTAGGTTTTTTAGTTTTTGTGAATTTAAAATAGTATGTTATTTTAGATTAGGTAATTAATAATTAATTGGTGGTGTAATTGTTGGAATTGGTTCATTTGTGTTTATGCTCCATTCTTTTTTAAATTTTTTGATGGTTTCGGACCATTGGGTTTCTTTTTGAGTTTTTGTGAGGTTGTTTTTAATTGAGAATTGGTTAAAGTTTGATAACCTTCTTGAATATTCCAATCTTATTAGCTTGTGCCATTTTGATTTTAATATATCATAATCTAGTGTTGTGTTGTTTATTTGGTTGTTCCAATTGTCAATTGATTGAGTTATATTGATGTCAAATAATGATTTGCATAACCATATCCATATTTGGTGAATAACTAATGAGATTATGTTCCAATATGCATGTGTTCTGACTAGATCAAGATTTGTGTTTATATAATTCCAGTTGAACCTGTATTTTTTATATTGTGCGTTTTCTGCAAAATGAAAATTAATATTGATAGTTGGATCTGGTTTAAATGCTTTGTTGTTTGTTTGTGGTTTATAAATGAGTGTGTATAATTTTGTTGTTTGGTTTTTTGTTAGTGACCAGTTTTTGTTTCCATTGCAATTTTTATATATAAAATATTTTAATTTGTCGTGGTTAATGAAGTTGATTGTGTGCTGACAATTGAAAAACAAATGACCATAGGGATCATTATTCATTTCATTGTTGCAAATGGGGCAAACTTTGTTGTGTAGATGATTAATCGGAAGACATCTAGCATGGAATCTTTGCATTGTATCTCGGCCTTTTGGATCTTTTAATTTTTGAATTTTGACAAAAAGTTGGTCGTATGTGTATTTCCATAATAGTTGTATTGATTGTTGGTGCGAAGTAAGAAGTAGATCTGAATATTTCTTGCCAATATAGTCTTTTGATTTGCATTGGTGATTGTTTAGTATTGTCGAGTAGATTTCTTTGAGTGTTGGTGGTAGTGAAATATTATTTGTGTTTAATGTTTGAGAGGGTTGGTTTTTTGTTAATATTGGTTGTAGGATTTGAACTTTATCTTTTAGATGTCCAATTTGAGTTGCATAGTTTTCCCATTCTTTTTTTATTTTTATAAGGTATGGAGAAGAGATTGATTTGTTGATGATTTGATCCATCCAACTTATCATGTATATTGAATTGTTTGCAGATTTATGCATTTGTAAAAATCTGTTGTATATCCAAATCTTTTGAGCAACTTGTCGTAATTGGATATTCCACATACCCCAACCTCCTTCTTTTAATGGTTTTAATGATCTATCATAACACATCAAAGGTATTTTTGCACGTGAATGGATGGTTGATGTGTTGTTTTCAATGGAATTGGTATCGAGAGTTGGTGATTCAGAATTTGCGGGAGAATTCATAAACCATGAGATTAATTTATTAATTTGAATTTCTTCATCTTTTTTGGTTATTGGAATTCTTTTTGATTGTGGAATGTTGTTTATTATGTGTTTATCAGTGATTTTGTGGGGGTTGATTTCTATTATTGCACTTTTGTCAAAATTTAAAGATGATGATGTTGAAGCGCAGAAATTATCGAAATGTTTGATTGATTGTTGTTGTTGTTCGTAGTTGATGTTGTATGTTGTAGAGTCGTCTGCAAATTGGGTAAATTTGATTTTAATTTGTGGATTGGGTGAAATTGGTAATCCAATTATTGAATTGTCTGCATTTATTGTTCTTGCTAATATTTCAATTACAATTACAAATAAAGTGGCTGAGATTGGGTCACCTTGTTTTACACCTCTTTTAATATCGAATTTTCTGGTCGTTTTACCATTAATTGAAATTTTTGCTTGTGAGTCAGATAATAGCTTGTGGATTAAATTTATTAATTTTATTGGTATACCAATATGAATTAATGTTCTTTTAATGCTATCGTGAGAGATAGAATCAAATGCTTTAAAGAAGTCAAATAGTGTGATGATACCAGGGAGGTTTTTAGATTTGAGGTAATTGATTAATTCATTGATGTTGATGATGTTGTCTATGATGAATCTGTGGGGTACGAAACCAGTTTGGTTGTTGTTGATGATGAAAGGAAGTATTCTCAGAAGACGTGCATTGATTACTTTTGAGAGGATCTTGTAATCAGTGTTTAGAAGTGTAATGGGACGACGATTTGATATGAGTAAGGGGTTGCCTTTCTTGTATATTGTGTGTATAAGACCTTCGGTGAATTCTGTTGTGATGTGGTGAGGATTTTCTAGTATATCGTTGAATAATGTAGTGAGAATTGGTTTAACTTGGTTTAAATGATTAATGTAGAATGCGTTTGTAACGCCATCTGGACCGGGTGATTTGTTGGGGTTACAGGTTTTAATTGCAGCTTCAACTTCATCTTGTATAAATGGTGAGTCTAAACCATTCCAATATTCATTTTTTATGATGGGCCATGTGTTTAGCATGAGCTGGTGAGTAATTGGACAACATATTTGTAAGCTATATAGATTTGTGTAGAATTCAACAAACGCATTTTCAATTTGGTCGGGGTCGGATGTAATTATGTTACCATATTGGATTGATTCAATTTTTGCATCTTTTGATCTTTTGTTTAGTATTGCTGATAGATACTTGCTAGGTATTTCTCCATTTATATGTTTTTTTAATATGTTTGTGTGGTTTTGATGTAATTTGTTTTTGTTACATATAATATTGTATTCAGCGATGCATTGTTCTTCAAGATGTTTGAATTTTGCTGCTTTTTCTAATAGTATTTGTTTTGCACGTTGAGTTTGTTTGTCTTTGTTATATTGATAGTTTTTTAGAGTTTTAATAATTTTTGATTTTACTTTTGACCAGTTTGTAAATTGATTGATTGATGTGTTATTGTGATTAGTTATTAAATGATTGATAATATTGATTGCTTCATGGTCATTTGCAGTACCAGGTGATAATATCCATCTTTTCTTATGTTTATTTATTTGAAAAGGTGAAGAAATTGTTGTTGATATTGGATTATGATCTGATAATGAAGATGGAATTTGGTGGACTTGTGTATATATATTTTCAGGGTCTATTCTATTGTATTGAGTATATATTCTATCTAATCTGTTGCCATGTGTATGAGTTGGAGTGTTTTTAAATTCACCTTGATCAATTAGATGGTGTTGGTATGTGTAGGATTGGATAATATCGTCTAATAGTGAATTGTCGTTGTGGATACAGTTGAAATCTCCTGCGATAATAGATACATGTTGGGATTGGTTTGGTATTGGGTTTGTTGAGTGGTTGTGGAGAAGTGTTTGTAGTGAAGTTGCATATGAATTCTTTTTGATGGTATTATTTGATGCTGGTGCGTAAATTCCAAGAATACCAATTGGTAATTGATTTGGAAATATAACGTCTGCTAAAATAGCTCTACCATCAATTGTTGATATGTGTTTGAGTTTGAGTGTGTTTGGGTTATGGTTAATGATGATTACACCATTTCCTCGTTTGGTGACAGAGATGATGTGATCGGGAAAATCATGTTTAAGTTGTAATGGTGATAAATTGAGTTCAGTGAGTATTGAGATTGTTGGACGAGGTGGAAGTTTTGATATAAGTAGTTGTAGTGTGTCAACAGCTTTTTGGTAGGAATTGTGTTGATTGTTTGGGTTTTCAGTGAATCCTCTACAATTCCATGTTATAAAGTTGATTTTTGAGCTCATACCTTACTAGGTTTGGCAGCACCAGTATTGACTGGTTGTGTAGTCAGGGCATTGCTGCTTCTTCTTGTATTTATTGGATTTGGAGTTGGTGCACTTGGTTTGTTTGGTTGAGATTGTAGAGGTTTTTGTGGTACAATTGTTGGATCGGTTGGATTGCTCATTGATAATGAGTTTTTCCCGTTATTATTATTTGAAGAATCACTTTTGTGTGAAATTTCATTATTGTTTTGGGATTGATTGTTAATATCAAGTGATTCATTTAGTATAGCTTTTGAACCACTATTTTGAAGTGAGTTTTTATTGCGATTGGAATTTGCAATTTCGTTGATTGGTGGGGTGTTAATGTTGTTTTTTGGTGGTTGATTGTTTTTGTTCATGTTTGGGTTTGTGATGGCATTTTTTATAGTTGTTGCCATATCTGCATTTTTTGCATGTTGAATTTTGTGTTTAGTGACACTACGTGTTGCAGCTTTGATATATCTTGTGATACCAGATGGTTGTTCGATCTTTTGATCAACAATGTTGTGTGTGATCAATTAGATGATATGTTATAATGTAGCTTTTAAACGCAACAGCATATGAGTATGTGACAGTAAATGATTCAATTGATGTACAACTGGTGAATTTAGTGAGGTTGTTTGTAATTGCATCGTTTGCATGTTTGGGTGAGTACGTTTTAATGAATGTTTTAATGATTGCATAATCATTTGATGATATATCGAATCTATAGTTGAGTTTGTCGATATTTAGTGCAAGTTGGTTTTGAAGGTTGATTATTGAAGTTAATTTATCAACGTTGCAATTTACGAAGGCAGTTGCACCAATTATTTTGAATGCTGATGGCGACAGTATATCTTCGAAGAGTTTGTGAATGTTTTTGTGAATTTGTTGAATTCTTGTGTCATCTTTTGAGGTTAATTCTTCACGGATGTGTGGTTGATTAAAGTAACACTTAATGTTGATGGTGTTATTGTTTTTTTCTAAGAAAGAGAGTGGTCTTGTGATTGATGGAGGTGCAATGATATCTAATTGATTATCAAGTCCTTTGTTTAGTGAGAGTTGGTTTGTTGGGGTTTGTTTTTTAGGTGTGTCGATTTTTACACTTTTGTTTTTTGTTGTTGAGGTTGTGGAGGTATTATTTGTATTTGTTGTGTTGTTATCTGTATGATTTAACTGTAATTCAGTTGAGTGATCATCAGCCATTGTTGAAAAGTATATAGGACGATAGCCCTTGCTTTAATGAGCAAAAATAGGGTAAAATTAAGAGGAATGAATGTGGCGGTGAAGATATAACAGTGATTTATTTATTATATGTATAAATTCTCGTTTATTTCTTTGTTTTTTCGGTTTTTTGTTTTTTCAATCGAAGTTCGAATTTAGTGAAATTTCTAAAAAAGAAATGTCAAGTCAGAGGATCGAACTCTGGACCTTAGGATTATGAGACCTACGCTCTACCAACTGAGCCAACCTGACATGTTGATATTTTTTGTAATAAAGTTACTCTATAAAATTAATAGATATTAAATATGCATATTACATTACTAATTATAGTTGACACACATTTAAATAATATAATAATAATAATAATAATAATAATACTGTCAACTCATTATGAATAATATAAATACTAAAGAATAATTTTATAAACAATATTGAATATTATAAATATAAATTAATATTAAATAAAGATAACAAAGTATTATTCAATTATATAATTATTAATTATATATATTTATAAAGCTAACAAGCTTTATTACATTTGGCGACATCGTCTTTCAAAAAAAAAAAAAAAAAAAAATATACTATAAATATAAAGTTATCAAATTATTCAATCAATTAAAATTTTACATTAGATTAAATTTAATTTAATAAAATCTTAAAAAAAAAAAAAAAAAAAAAAAAAAAAAAAAAGAAAAAATTTAAAAAAAAAAAAAAAAAAAAAAAAAAAAAAAAAAAATGGTTATTATGAAAACCGTATTTTTTTCGGGTAATGGAAAGGGTTAATCATTCTTTAATTTCAACCACTAACTCTTATTAATTCATGGCGAGGAAATATCGAAAGCTGATATTATTAGAAAACTAAGAAACAATGCATTGGAATATGCCGCAACATTGGATACAGACTTAACAGCAATGGAGATAATTGAAGATCTTAAAGATGCTTTTGATATTGGTGATAGTGATGATTTATCAGATTTAACAAAGTTAGGAGAATATAAATACAATACATTAGATATATTAATTGGTAAATTTCTTTCAAAATGTTCAGCAGTTGATATTTCAGAAAAGTTTAAAATACAATTGTTTTATTCAGCTGTTGGTATTGAATTGGGTATTGAAATTACAAAATGTGCACCAAAATCATTAAAAAGAGCAATAGACATTGCAAAGTCTTGTGAAGATGGTTCAATTCGTATGAGAGGTAGATCAATGTATACTGGTCAATTGGTTGCAAAAACATTACAAGAATTTGGAACTCAAAAGTATCTTGGTTCTGGATCTGGTTATACAACATCACCACAGTACGTTACATCTCAAACTGAACAATCTACTGAAACTGAAGTATTAGCAACTCCAATTTATAAAAATCAAACATATTCACCACCACCATCACCTTATAAAGCACCACAAAATCAAGTAAATTCAATCACAAAATTTTGTAAATATTGCAAAAAGAAAGGTCATGTAATTCAAGAGTGTTGGTCTAAAGATAAAAAGAATAATTATAATGAGAATAAACAATCATATAATAATCATAGCACTAATGCAATTACAATGGTTAATGATAAAACGATTAATTCTATTGGAACTGATAGTATGAATGCAGCATTATTAATAAATGATAAGAATGTTAGAGGTTTAGTTGATACTGGTTCTTCTCTTACCATCATTTGGGAAAGTATTGCTAAAAAATTAAATTTAAAAGTTGAAGGTAAATCATTTTCAGTTAATTCAGCATCAAATAATGAAATTAAGATAGTTGGTAGTTGTGATACCATAATTAAATTAGGTAAAGCATCCGCAAAAGTTAATGTTAATATTGTTAAAGATAATGATACTTCAATCGATTGCATTTTTGGTGTAGATACACTTATTGGATTGAAATTAATAATTGATTGCAAGGAAATGATCATTAAGAATCTTGAATTTAATGTTGGTACAAGATTAATCACCAGAGAAACCAAACCAATTGTTTGCAAAATTGATCTAAATATATTAGAAAAAGTATCAAAACCAATGGCTGAGTTATTAATCAAAAATGAAGAGATTTTTGAAACCAAATTGTCAAAACCAGGATCATTAATAGATGTTGAACATTCAATTAAATTAACTGATGAAAATGTTTCTGTTTATACTCCACCATACAAAACTAGTCCAGCTGATAAAGAATTCATTGAAGAATACATTAAAGATGCATTAGATAAAGGTATAATCGAGAAATCAGATTCATCACAATACGGTTCTCCAATAGTCTTATCCAGAAAGAATGATAAAATTAGATTTTGTGTTAATTATAAAAAACTAAATGACCTCACAATTAAAGATAGATATCCACTTCCATTAATTTCTGATTGTTGGTATTATCTCAAAGATGCAAAAGTTTTCTCAAAAATTGATCTTACTTCTGGTTATTATCAAATCAAAATGAAAGAAGAGGACAAGGATAAAACAACCTTTGTCTCTCATATGGGTCAATTTAGATATGTTGTAATGCCATTTGGATTATGTAATGCACCAGCAACTTTTCAAAGATACATGAATGAATTATTAAAGGATGAATTAAGAAAAAGTAATATTGGGTTTATTGACGATTGTATAATTTATAGCAAGAATAATGAATATCATATTGAACATGTCAAACTATTATTCGAAAAATTCAAAGAAAAAGGTGCAAAGTTACAAATAACTAAATGTGAGTTTGAAAAAGAAGAGATCAAGTTTTTGGGATATATCGTTTCAAAGAATGGTATTACTTATGATAGTTCAAAGTTTAATGAATTATTAAAAACACCACCTCCATCAAATCAAAAAGAATTAATGAAATTACTCGGTACTGTCAATTACTTTAGAACATTCATTAAAAATTTCACTCATTTAACTTCATCATTTTATCCACTATTAAAGAAGGGTGTTAATTTCAAATGGACTGATGAATTGGAAAATGATCGTGTAAAATTATTTACTACATTAGCACAAACTAATCTTTTAAGTTTTCCACAAGATACAGATGATAATGTTATTGAAACTGATGCTTCAATTATTGGTATTGGTGGTGTAATGATTCAAAATGGTAAACCAGTTTCTTATTATTCAAGAACATTAAACAACGCTGAAAAGAATTATTCTGTTACTGAAAGAGAATGTTTGGCAATCATTGAATCAATTAAATATTTTAAATCCTATATCAATGGTAGAAAAGTAAAAATCATCACTGATCATCAACCTTTGAAATATCTCTTAACTGGTAAATTTACTGATCGTATTACAAGATGGACTGTATTACTTCAAGAGTATAATTACGAAATTATATATAGACCTGGTAAAGAAAACTTTTTAGCTGATGCATTATCAAGATGTCCAGATAGAGATCAACAGCCAATTGATTGTGATATTCCAGAAAAGATATTTACAATTACTCACTATCCAGTAGCTTCACCATCAACTACAATTTTACCAAGAGTCTTACCATCAAGATCAAATCAAACATCTAATGTTTCACCAGCTACAACAATTCAACCACCAAATTCATCAAGTTCAAATCAATCATCAAATATCCCACCAACAACAAACCAATCATCAAATATTACAAATCAACCAATAAATACTTCATCAATGAATTTAAATCAATCATTATCAAATCAAGCAACAACCGCTAGATTATTGAATAGTGTACCTATCTCAATCAACAATGATAATATTAATACAACAACTCCACAATTTACACAAGAGTCAATAAGAAAAGAGTTGGAAAAAGAAAATTATTATAGAGCAATGTATAAATATCTTGAAGAAACAAGACTTCCAGACAATGCACAAGCAGCAAGAAGAATTTTGTTCGAGTCTGAATTTTATTCAATGATTAATGGATTTCTTTGTCACGGTTTAAAACATACTTTATCAAGTAAGAAATCTCATTTTAAACATCTTCAAATTGTAGTTCCAAAAACTATGACTAAATGGATAATGGAAATATTTCATGATTCGCCACTTACTGGAGGACATTTTGGATTATTAAAAACTGTCGCAAAAATCAAAGAAAGATTCTATTGGATTGGTATGATTAAGGATATAAAAGAATTTATCGATAAATGTACAACTTGTTTACAAATTAAAAGAAAGTATGGTCCAAAAGAAGGTTTACTCATTCCAATTGAGATTGAACCTGAACCATTTAATACAATTGGTATTGATTTTATTGGTCCAATTACAAAAGATAATGCTCAAGTTTATTTGTTGGTTGTTATGGATTATTTTACTAAATGGCCAGAAGTTTTCTTTACCCTTGATATGGAAGGGGAGACTGTAGCTCAATTATTGTTGTATGAAATCTATACTAGATATGGGGTTCCAAAGAAGTTGGTTTCTGATCGTGGTAAGAATTTTTTAAGTAATGTAGTCTCTGGTGTTAATAAATTATTCGGTGTTCACAAATTAACAACTACTGCTTATCACCCACAATGTGATGGTCAAACTGAAAATTTCAATAATACATTAATTAAGATGCTCAAAGCTTTTATTGGTAATGAATTGTATGGCAATTGGGGTGAATTATTAAGATGTGTTTTATACTCATACAGAATTACACCACATGTTTCAACTGGTTTTTCACCCTTTTTCTTACTTTTTAATCGTCAACCAACTTTACCATTAGATACAACTTTAAATGTAAATTTTTATTCAAATTCACTAAGATTAGATTTCGCTGATAATTATGCACAATCCGTAAATAATAATCTTAAACGTGCCTTTTGGTTTACAAAGAATAATCTCGATAAAGCTCAAGAATTACAAAAAACAAATTATGATAAAGGTCGTCGTCCAACAAATATTCAAACAGGTGATTTTGTTTATTTACATACACCATATTCACAAACTTCTATTGGTCCAAAGAAATTCTATAAACCTTGGAGAGGTCCTTTTAAAGTTCAAGAAAAAGTTAGCGATGTTACATTCAAATTAGATATGGGTAATCTTAGAGATCATAAAGTAGTCAATATTGAAAGATTGAAAAAAATTTTCAACTAAAAGGGGGGGATATGTAATAAAGTTACTCTATAAAATTAATAGATATTAAATATGCATATTACATTACTAATTATAGTTGACACACATTTAAATAATATAATAATAATAATAATAATAATACTGTCAACTCATTATGAATAATATAAATACTAAAGAATAATTTTATAAACAATATTGAATATTATAAATATAAATTAATATTAAATAAAGATAACAAAGTATTATTCAATTATATAATTATTAATTATATATATTTATAAAGCTAACAAGCTTTATTACATTTTGAAATATTTTTGAAATATTTTTGCACCATTACGTTTTATTTCCATTCCAAAAAAAAAAAACGTTTTATTTTTCATTGGGAAGAAACTAATAATTGTGTTATCCAATTCAAAAAAGTATTTTTCATTTAAATTATTTTTTTTATATAATTCTACAGTATTTCATGAATGTTCATTTTTATTCTTTATTATTTTTTTTTTTTTAATTTTTAATTTTTTTTTTTTTTTTTTTTGAAAATTAAAATCAAAACCAAGATATTTTTTTTTTTTTCTTCCCTTATTTTTTTTTTTTTATTTTTATAACTATTCTTTAATAGAATTCTTTTTTTAAAAAAAAAGAACACCATGGAAGCTTTTTTGTTTTTTTTTTAAAAATGGATATAAATTATTATTTTTTTTTTTTAAAAAAATAAAACAAGATAATATCCAAAAATAAATAAAACAGAAAAAAAAATGCCTCCAAAGATTAAAATAATTACAGGTCCAATCGGTTCTGGAAAAACAACAATTTTAAATAGAATCAAAGAGTCATATGAAAGAAAAGAAATCTTTATTGGTCAAAAGGTTGGATTTTTTGGTGAACCTACTGATTCCACTGTAGCTAATGCTCTCCTAAAGGATATGTACTCAAAGTTTCCATTTGCTAATGATCAGTTTGAAACTTTACAAAAATACCTAATGGCTGTGGAAGCTAATGATTTATGTAATGCTTTGTCATCGTCAGAGTATGATATTGTTTACTTTGATACATCGGTTTTGTATGGAGTTGTATTTTTACAAACTGCTAATGATTTGAAAATCATAAACAATCAAACCTATTCAAATTGTCTAACGTTTTACTATCAAATGATTTCAAATATTAATTTCGAAAATGCTGAAGTAACCAATTTAAAAGTCATACCACACATAGGTGTATGGAGCAAATTAACCAAAGAGGTAGAGCCTTTGAAGTCGGTAGTTTATCTATAGACTATGTTTCCAAATTAACCGATAAAATTCGATCTCATTGTGTTAGCCAAGTTTATCAAGACTTGAAAAACCAATAAAATGCTGTATCCATAGAGAATACAAAAGCAATGATGACCTGTTCAATGACATTTTCTTTAATGAAAATCCAAACTCAATTCCCACACCATCAAATACTCTAACTCAATCTCTTCAAAGTTCACACTCAAATCTTAGTTTTTATTACCCATCGAATCAAGAGCAATATTTTAATATTCAAGATTATTTGAATTAATAAAACTAAATTCTAAATAATACTATAAAAAAAAAAAAAAAAAATAAAAATATATTTAAATTAAATAAAAAAAGAAAAAAAAATGTCTACATTTGCCGATCTTCGTTCTGTTTCAGGTGGCTTACTAGGTGGTATGGGTAGTATTGGTGTTGCCGCTCTTGGTGCCTACTTTATTTATACAAGTGAAATTGGAAGCGTTGATTTCAATATGGGTGTTGGTTTTGCTGCCTTTGGTTGTCTCTTAGTCTCAGATCATTATTCAAAATAAAAATGATTAAAGAAAAATGATTAAAAGAAAAAAAAATAAAATAAAAATTTTTAAGATAACTAGATTTCAATGATTTTTTTTTCAATTATTATTTATCAAAATTATTTATTTATTTAAAATAAAAACAAAAATAGTTGATGGTTTTATTTGTTTTTTTCTTCATTTTCTTTTGGCACATAATCTAACAACTTTTCCATCTATATACTGAAGATTTGTTAATAATTCAGTTCTTTCTTTAAAACGATTTTTTTTTACGATTTTTTCTTTACAGTCAGCTGTACATACACAAGGTTCAAACTTGGGGAATTCATCTGGATCTGTTAATAGCCACATGTATTTACTCTTTTTTTCCTCAGCTTCTTCAATGGATAAATTTGAATGTGGGCACTTATTAGTAGTTCTTTCTTCCATTATTTAAGTTGTAACTATAAATATGTTTGTGCGATAATGTTTTATTTTTAATGTTAGTAAAATAAGTATTAAAAAAAAATTAAATTATTATTTAAAAAAAATAGAAAAAAACTGTGGGTGTGGTGTTTTAATGATTCCAAAAAAAAAAAAAATCAATAATAAAATAAAAAATTTTATAAATAAAATCTTTAATCTTTTTTAAATTAACTCTTATATAATTATTTTGTAAATGGTTATTTCAAAATTAGACCTAATGATCATGAGACCCTACGCTCTACCAATTGTGCCAACCCGACATGTTGATATTTTTTGACAAAAAATGCTCAATCTGGTGTTATCCAATTCAAAAAAAAAAAGTTTCTTAATGATTTACCTTAGGATTATGAGACCTGCACTATACCAACTTAACCAAACTGATATGTTGATATTTTTCCTTAGAAAAATGACTAACCAGATATTTTTTAATGTTGAAAAACTCAACCATCTGGAATTCAAAAAAAATTATAACCTTTACATCAACACCCCAAAAATTGAGGCTAATTCAATACCAACTACATAAGGTTAAGTTTAAAACAAAATAATAAAAATTAATAATAATAATATTAACAATAATAATAAGAAATAAAAAAAATTTATTAAAAAACAATATCAAAACTCTGAGGCTTTGGGTTATATTATGGAATTTCTTTTGGCAAAAAGAAAAAAAAAAAAAAAAATAAAATTCTAAGAAAAACTTACATAATTTAGAATAAGTAATTAAGAGATAATAGATAACACTATATGTATGTTTTAGTGTAAAATTTCTTTTATAACCTTTAATTAAAATTTTTATTTTTCTCACCATTTTTCGTTTTTTCAAAAAAACTTAAAATGCATAATTTGGATAGTCTTTATTTGAAAGTAAAAAACCAGGAATGATAAGAAAAATAAAAATTTAAAATAAAGATTATAAAAAATAATTAACACACCAAAACATACCATATGTTATTTATTATCTCTTAATTATTTACTTAATCTAATAGATATTCTAACAAAACATTTAAAAATAATTAGTTATGAAATACAAATATATGAATTAAATATATGTTTAGAAATAAAACAAATAATTAAAACAAATAAAAGATTTATTATTGTTATGGAAATTGTAAAATAAAAACTGATGTTAGTCTCATTACAATTATGGGCGATGGTTTTTGCTAATAAAATTTAATAAGGCTTTAAAACTTTTTTTTTTTTTTTACATCTCTTTAAAAATTCCAATTTTCTTGCAACTTTCTTCCAAATTTTAAGAAAGGTGATCATTTCCAGTATTTAAAATAAATTTCCATCAAGCCTTAGTAGCTCAGTTGGTACGAGCGTGAGACTGAAGATCTTAAGGTCGCTGGTTCGATCCCGGCCTGAGGCAAATATTTTTTGATGGTTTTCCAATGGCTGATGATCACTCCGCCGAAAAGACACAGTCTGATCACAGGTAAAAAAAAAAAAAAAAAAAGTTAAATCATACAGATAACAACACAACCAATACAAATAATACCTCCACAACCTCAACAACAAAAAACGAAAGTGCAAAAATCGACACACCTAAAAAACAAACCCTAACAAACCAACTCTCACTAAACAAAGGACTTGATAATCAATTAGATATCATTGCACCTCCATCAATCACAAGACCACTCTCCTTCTTAGAAAAAAACAATAACACCATCAACATTAAGTGTTACTTTAATCAACCACACATCCATGAAGAATTAACCTCTAAAGATGACACAAGAATCCAACAAATTCACAAAAATATTCACAAACTCTTCGAAGATATACTGTCGCCATCAGCATTTAAAATAATTGGTGCAACAGCCTTGGTAAATTGCAACGTTGATAAATTAACTTCAATAATCAACCTTCAAAACCAACTTGCACTAAATATAGACAAACTCAACTATAGATTCGATATATCATCAAATGATTATGCAACCATTAAAACATTCATTAAAACGTACTCACCCAAACATGCAAACGATGCAATTATAAACAACCTCACTAAATTCACCAGTTGTACATCAATTGAATCATTTACTGTCACATACTCATATGCTGTTGCGTTTAAAAGCTACATTATAACATATCATCTAATTGATCACACACAACATTGTTGATCAAAAGATCGAACAACCATCTGGTATCACAAGATATATCAAAGCTGCAACACGTAGTGTCACTAAACACAAAATTCAACATGCAAAAAATGCAGATATGGCAACAACTATAAAAAATGCTCTCACAAACCCAAATATTAACAAAAACTATCAACCACCAAAAAACAACATTAACACCCCACCAATCAACGAAATTGCAAATTCCAATCGCAATAATAACCCACTTCAAAATAGTGGTTCAAAAGCTACACTAAATGAATCACTTAATAATAACGGGAAAAACTCATTATCAATGTGAGATTTCATTATTGTTTTGGGATTGATTGTTATTATTAAGTGATTCATTTAGTGTAGCTTTTGAACAACTATTTGGAAGTGGGTTATTATTGTGATTGGAATTTGCAATTTCGTTGATTGGTGGGGTGTTAATGTTGTTTTTTGGTGGTTGGTTGTTTTTGTTAATATTTGGGTTTGTGAGAGCATTTTTTATAGTTGTTGCCATATCTGCATTTTTTGCACGTTGAGTTTTGTGTTTAGTGACACTACGTGTTGCAGCTTTGATATATCTTGTGATACCAGATGGTTGTTCGATCTTTTGATCAACAATGTTGTGTGTGATCAATTAGATGATATGTTATAATGTAGCTTTTAAACGCAACAGCATATGAGTATGTGACAGTAAATGATTCAATTGATGTACAGCTGGTGAATTTGGTGAGGTTGTTTGTAATTGCATCGTTTGCATGTTTGGGTGAGTACGTTTGAATGAATGTTTTAATGATTGCATAATCATTTGATGATATTTCGAATCTATAGTTGAGTTTGTCGATATTTAGTGCAAGTTGGTTTTGAAGGTTGATTATTGAAGTTAATTTATCAACATTGCAGTTTACGAAGGCAGTTGCACCAATTATTTTAAATGCTGATGGCGACAGTGTATCTTCGAAGAGTTTGTGAATGTTTTTGTGAATTTGTTGAATTCTTGTGTCATCTTTAGAGGTTAATTCTTCACGGATGTGTGGTTGATTAAAGTAACACTTAATGTTGATGGTGTTATTGTTTTTTTCTAAGAAGGAGAGTGGTCTTGTGATTGATGGAGGTGCAATGATATCTAATTAATTATCAAGTCCTTTGTTTAGTGAGAATTGGTTTGTTGGGGTTTGTTTTTTAGGTGTGTCGATTTTTGCACTTTTGTTTTTTGTTGTTGAGGTTGTGGAGGTATTATTTGTATTGGTTGTGTCGTTATCTGTATGATTTAATTGTAATTCAGTTGAGTGATCATCAGCCATTGTTGAAAGGTATATAGGACGATAGCCCTTGCTTTACTGAGCAAAAATAGGGCAAAATTAAGATGAATGAATGTGGTGGTAAAGATATAACAGTGATTTATTTATTATATGTATAAATTCTTGTTTATTTCTTTGTTTCGTTTTTTTTCATACTTTGATAATTTTTATAATTTTGATAATTTTGATATTTTTGATATTTTTGATATTTTTGATAGTTTGTTAAATCCAATGAGGAATATAAAGTCAAAAATTAATTATAAAAAAAAAAAAAAACTGGTTTAGAAAATTCACATACATTTTAACAAAGAATAGTATATTGATTAATCCATCAAAGATTTAGACAAATAGTGTACACTTTGTTAAATTGGAAAAAATTGTATTGTTAAAAACCAAAAAAGTTGGTTTTTTTTATTTATTTATTTATTTAAATTTGGGACTCACAATAAATAAGTTGTTGTAAATATTTTAAATAATAAATTTTATCACCAATCAATTGAGATAATTGATTCTCAATGCTTGCAATATCAACTATTTCATTGTTTGAAGTTGAGGGTGATTGACTCTTTAATAGATTATAAGTTTCTTTAAATTTATCCTCACCAAAAATTGAAGAACAAAAATGTCTTAAAGCATTTGCACGACTATGTAATCTCTTATCATCTAAATTCTCTTTTGAAATTGAATTATTTAAATTATTTTGTAATATTAATTCATTTATAATTTTTAAATTATTTTGATTATTTTGATTATTTTGATTATTTTGATTATTTTGATTATTTTGATTAGTTATAATTGAACTACTACTACTTGTTAAACTATTATTTAAACTTGAACTACCACTACTATTTAAATCACTAAACGCTGAACTACTACTACTATTTATATTACTAGGTTTAGGAATAGTACTACTAATTTTTATATTATTAATTATTTCTTTGTTTTTTTCTTTTAAATTATTTAATTTCACTCTATTTATAGATTTTTTATCAGTAATAGATGATGATGATGATGATGATGATGATGATGATGATGATGTTTTGATTGGAGAAGAGGATTTACTTGATAATTTAACAGAATTTAATTTACTTCTATGTCCTAAATCATCCAATTTAAAATCGGTTCTTTTTTTAGTTGTCATTGTATTAGTACCACTTGTTAAAGTTGTATTGGTTGTTGATGCTGTGGATGCTGTGGATGCTGATGTTGGTAATTGTGTTATTATTGATTGAGTAGGTAATGGTTTAATTGATGGTGATAAATGAGAAATAACAGAGATATTTGTTTTAGTGGAAACACTATTTCCAATTACGATATTATTTTTAATATTTGAAATTGTAGAATCCACTTGTTGTGATGTCACTTTAATTGGTGTTATACTTTTTTTTATTGTTTGTGAATTGGTTGAAGCTGTTGTTGAAGTTGTTGTTGATGATTTAATTGGTGTAGTTAATTTATTTAATGATGATGATGATGATGTAGTTGAAATTTTAGTTGGTGTTGTTGTTGTTGATGATGATGAACCTGTATTACTACCATTACTGGAAGGTGGTCTTGGGATTGAAGTAGTTAATGATAATCTACCTGTTGATGGCGTATTTGACCTACTCGAAGTTGGTGTTGTAGTTGTACTTTTATTTGAAGTACTAATTGAAGTTGGTGTTGATAATTCAAGCATTGATTTTGTACTTTTTAGTCCTGGTCTTATAGGTGTTGTTGAAGTTGTGTTGTTATTAGTAGTAGTATTACTATTACTATTGTTACCACTACTACTACTACTAATACTACTACTACCACTATTCGTTGGTTTATGTTGAATACTTAAAGACGAAACTGATCTATTTAATACTGTACTATTAACATTACTATTACCATTACCACTTACTCCAATACCACCACTACTACCTGTAGTATTTGAAAATCTTGGTGGTGATGTACATAAACTATCCGATTTCAAAGATGATTTTGGTAATGATGAAGAGGATGATAAAGTTGGCGATGGATTAGTTGGTGATTTTGTAGATGTAGATGTAGGTGACATTCTTTCTTTTGATGGAGTAGTTGGTCTAAATTGTGAGTTTGACGACGACGACGATGACGATGATGAAGATATTTGTGAAGATAAATTTGATGCCATTGGTTTATTAATTGTATTTACAGATGATCTATCTTTAGATGGTGTTGTTGTTGTTGTTGTTGGTGGTGGTGGTTTAACTGATGATGAAGAGGAAGATGATAATGATGATTTTTTAGGTGTAGTTGTTGCTGTTGTTGGAGTTGGTGTGGTTGTAGTTGTAGTTGTTCTTTTTGGTGTTATCATAGTTGATGTTGATTTTGGTGTAGTTATTTTTGGTGTTGTCGGTTTACTAACTAAACGAGTTGGTGTTTTAGATGAAATTGGAGCTTTTGGTAAAGGTGTTTTAATTGATGGCGTTATTTTTGAAGTTGTTGGATTCTTTGTTCCACTAATTGGAGTTTTTGATAATGGTGTTTTGACCAAAGATGATTTAATAGTTGGTGTTTTAACTAAAGTTGGTTTAATTGATGGTGTTGTTTTTAAACTTGTTGTTTTTGTTGTTGTTGTTGTTATTGGTTTCTTTGGTGATAATGGTGGTGATACTGTTGTATTTACTTTCGATTTAACAATACTGCTACTAGTAGTAGTAGTAGATGAAGAATTAACATCATCTACATTTGATTTATTATTATTATTATTATTATTATTATTATTATTATTATTATTATTATTATTATTATTATTATTATTATTATTATTATTATTATTATTATTATTATTATTATTATTATTATTATTATTATTAATATTTCTTGCCATTGCTAAAGGTATATTTTGAAATTTTTGATCTTTAACTTCAGTTGATGATGAAATATTATTAGAAGCACTATTATTACTTCCACTTGAATTATTTGAAATATTTAAAGAATCATTATTATTTTCATTAAGATTTGAGTCAAAAGGTTTTAAAGGTATACCTAAATATTGATTTATAAAAGGTAATTCCAATATATCATTTACAGATGGTCTATTCTTTGGATCTATTTGAAGCATTGAAGATATTAAATTTCTTAAATCATTTGAATAATGCGATGGTATTGGTGGATAAGTACCTTTTAAAATCTTTAAAACCAATGCAGGTAAATTGGCGGCGTTGAAAGCATGTTTTAAAGTTGTCAATTCATATAAAACACAACCTAAACTCCAAATATCGGATTTGTGATCGTAACCTTTCTCATTTTGAATTAGTTCAGGTGATAGGTAATATGGTGTACCCAATACAGTTGACGCTAAACTAGTTTCTGAATTTAAAATTTTCGCAATACCAAAATCACCCAATTTTATAAAGTAATCACCATTTACAATTGATAGAAATATATTTTGTGTCTTTAAATCCCTATGTAAAATATTCCTACTTGATATATACTGAAGTGCTTTACAAATCTGTGAAAACCATGATAATATTTCAAATTCTGAAAATGTTTTATTTTGTAATGTCCTCTTTTTAATCTCTAAATTAATGTCACCTGCATTTGCATATTCCATTATAATATATAAACAACCATTTAATATAAAACTATCATAATATCCAATTATATTTTCATGACTATTTATATATGTATGTATATAAATTAAAATTAAAATAAAAATAAATTAAATTATTAATATAATAATTTAAATTATAATAATATTAAAAAAAAAAAAAAAAAAAAGTTTTTACATACTCTAACATTGATAATAAATTAACTTCATTCATAGCATCGCTTCTTTCTTTTGGTTGCATTTCCATAACATTTATTTCTTTTAAAACTAATAAAAGACCATCTGATTTCCTTTTAACTAAAATCGCTCTACCAAATGAACCTTTACCTATGGTTTTAATTTCTTCATATTTATCCATATTTTTTTCTTTTTTTTTTTTTTTTTTTTTTTTATTGTTTTATTTGCTAGTAGTAATTTGGTTTTTTTTTTTTTTTAAAAAAAAAAAAAAAAAAACCTTTTAATCGATTCTTTTTGTGCTTTATTTAAAAATGATATTAAAAAATTAAAGTGAGATTCATAATATTTGATAAATTGAAATAAATTGGTAAAAAAGTAATAGTAAAAATGTAAAAAAAAAAAAAAAAAAAAAAAAAAAAAAAGTTAAAAATGATCAAAAAAAAAAAAAAATAAAAATAAAAATAAAAATAAAAATAAAAAATAAAATAAAATAAAATACTTTTTTTTCAAATAATTAATTGAAAAATTAACGACGAAAAAAAAAATAAAATAAAAATAAAAAAATATTTATTTGATTGGATTTTTGTTTTTGATTATTTACTTTTTATTTATTTTTAAATATTTTAAATTTATATTTATGTTTAACCACTTTTTTTTTTTTTTTTTTAAATTGATTGACAAAAATTAAAAAAAATAAAAATAAAATGAAAAAAAGAAAAAAAAATATTAAAAATAAAAAAATTAAAAATAAAAATTAAAAAATGAAAAATTTCAATTCTACACACACACCATTACGAATAATCTTGATTTGGTCACTGTTTTATTTACATTTTATTTTACTCTGTTTTTTTTTTTTTTTATTTTTTTTTTTATTTTTTAATGAACTGGTTTTGATAAAACTTTTTTCTTTTCAACTTCAATTTTATGGAAAACAATCTTTTTGGAAGTTTTACTTAAATATGACAATGACCCTATTGATTTTTCTTTTCCATTATTTTTATTATTATTATTTGTTTGATCTTGATTTTCTTTTACCGATTTTTCTTTTTCTTTTTCTTTTTCTTTTTCTTTTTCTTTGTCCTTATTTTCTTTTTCTTTTTCTTCTTTTTCTTTTTCTTTTTCTTTTTCTTTTTCTTTTTCTTTTTCTTTTTCTTTATCTAAAGTTTGATTATTTTTATCAACAGATTGAGAATTTTCAATTTCCATACTATCTTGATCATCTTTTGGTTTATCATCGATATTACTATCATTTTTATTTTTATTATTTTCATTATTTACTTGACTTGCTTGTGATGTATTATTATTATTATTATTTGCTTTTGTGACAGTTCTAAAAAATAATTGAGTTCCAAATGTTTCTTCAAAATTTCCTTTATAAAATGTATCACCTATCTTTAATATTGGATTTGGTGTTTCTAAACCCTATTATTATTATTAATTATTAATTATTATTATTAATTTAGTATTAGTCAAATGATATTGATATAAATAATAATAATTAATGATAAATGATTATTTACAATTAAACTATAATCTTTATTTAATAAGTAACCAGGATCTTCACCAACGATTTCTAATAAAATTAAAGTATCATCTGGTTCTAAAGAATCCTCTTCTTCATCTAATAGATATTGACTTGATGGAAATCCTGTATCTTTTTCTTCTTCACTTGATATTTGATAAAGTTCATCATCACTATCATCAGTTTCTTCAGATTCATCATCATCTTCTTCATCTTCCTCAATATTGTAAACACTTTCACCATAATCACCTTGTGAATTCTCTATTTCGTCAGAAAAACTTTCATAACCATCATCATCATCATCATCGTCATCATCATCATCGTCATTTTCAACTTGATAATCATTTTTCTTATTTTTATTGTGAGTAGTAAAGGTATTTTTAATTTTCTCTAATTTATTTTCAAGTGACTCCTCTTCATCTTCCTCTGATGACGCTTTATTTCTCCCTTTTTTTGGCATTCTTTTAAAAATTATTTGTTGTGTTTTGAAGAAGGAAAAAAAAAAAAAATAAAAAAATAAAAAAAAAAAAGTAAAAAACAAAAAAAAAAGCGAAAAAATGAAAAATAAAAAAATTAAATTTAGAAATAAAATTATTAATTATTATTATTATTATTATTTTATTTTAACCTTAAATAATTAAATAAATAATAATAATTAATATAAAACAATTATACAAAGTTTTAATTTATTATTTTTATTTTAATTTTTAATATAAAGTCAATTATTAATATTTTTTTTATTTTGTATGATTAATTTTTTTTTTGTTTTTTTTTTTTTTATATTGATCCATTAAAGGAAATAAACAGTAATAAATAGATTTTTTTATGGATTTTAATTTAAAAAGTTAAGTTTTTTTTTTTTTTTCTTTTTTTTTTTTTTTTAAGGAACCAATATTGTTTCAGTTTAGGTTGTCTAAATAGAATATTTGGTTAGTTAAAAGAAGATAAAATTACTACTATTTTGGGAATTATTTAAATAAATTGGTGGAAAGAGACTAGGTTTGGGATCACTGATTTCGGAATGCAATAAACTTTGCATGTTAAGTTTCTTAAATTAATAATTTGAGGAAAAAATTTGGATCTTTGAAGTGATGATCGATTATTAAATTTGGTTACATTTGAAGTAACAAAGCGTCGAACTTGTGATCTATAAATTACGTGAGAAAATTACGCCCAAAGGGGGGCTCGAACCCCCGACCACAAGGTTAAAAGCCTTGCGCTCTACCGACTGAGCTATCTGGGCAATATTGTTAAATTTTTTGGAAAATTTTCAAATTTTATACTGAATTTTTTTACAACGGATCCTCTTCCATAAAAACAAAAACAAAAAATATAAATTCAAACGTAATGGTTCATTCGCCATGGGTCATACAAAAAAAAAAATAAATAAAAAATTGAATTAAAACAAACTTTGTTCTTTTTTTATAAAACTACTTAAAAACATCTAAAAAGGTGGTTATAAAAAAAAAAAAAAACCAAGAAAAGCACACATTTAAACGAAATTTTAGTTTTTTATGGCATTTTTAAAAATGTAAAATTTTTTTTTAAAAATCAAAAAAAAAAAAAAAAAGATTGAATAAGCATAAAAAAAAAAAAGATTAAATAGGCCTTCAATTTTTTAACCCATTCACAGAATCCTCGAGAAAAAATATCTTTTACCATTGCAATTTCCAAAACGAAAGAGGAGCATTCCAACTGACAGTAAAAAAAATAAATAAAAAAATAAATATTTGGAAGGAAAAAATCAATTTGCCGAGCAATGAGTGTTTTAATTCACCAAAAAAATAATTTATTACAAATAAACAATAGATTATTCATACTATTTTCTGAGCGAAATAGATATTTCCAAGCCTATTGATAATGTCGTAAATTTATTTCTTTTTTTTTTTTCAAAAGTTTATAACCATTTTTTTTTTTTTTTTTTTTTTTTGTTAATAAGTTTTAGGTTCTATTACACTAAAAAAACAATATATAATGTCAAATTGGGAACACGGTATGTAAATAATTTATTTTTTTATTTTTATAAAATAAATATCTAACTAAATTTTATTTTTAAATTAGGTTTATGCGATTGTACTTCTGATATCAGAGTTTGTTGTATCAGTTACTTATGGCCACAAGTAAATATATATAATCATGATATTTTAAAATTGAAATATTATCATTTATCTCTGTTTTTAAAAATATTAACCAATTTTTCTCATAAAATATAAATATTAACATTTATCTTTGTTATTTCTAATGAAACCAATTTTTTGACCCCAAGCTTCAAATTATGCAACAGAGGGCTACAGTAGAGGGCAGACAGTGTGAAATCACTGATTGCATCTTCACTGCTTTATGTTTTCCATGTGTTACTTGTTTAACTCGTTCACAAATCAGAGAAAAACATGGTATAGAAGGTTCAGGTGTTATGGATTGTTTAACTGTCTGTTATTGTACCCTCTGTACCATTCACCAACAAACTATGCAACTCCAAGCTAAAGGTGAAAAACCATCAGGTTTATTCATGAACTAAATTCTTTTTTTTATTATATAATAATAATAAAAAAAAAATAAATAAATAAAAAAATATAAAAAAATTGTTAAATAATATAATTTTAGTTTTTTTTATTTTTTATTTTTTATTATTATCATTAAATATATAAAATTTTAAATATTTAATATTATTATTTATTTATATTTATTTAAAAAAAAAAAAAAAAAGATATTTATTTATTTTTTTTTTTTTCTCAATTTTTTTTTTTAAATTTTTTTAATTATTATAACTTTTATTATTATTTTTTTTTTTTTAGTTTTTTAAAATTATTGTTACATGAATTAAATATCTATGGGATTCACATTTTTCCGGATCCTGGTAAGATTTTTTTTATTTTTTTATTTAATTTTAAAATTTTATTTTATTTTTTTTTTTTTCCAATGCCTCGAAAAAAAAAAAAAAAAAAAGTTTAAAAAAAAAAATTGGTCAATCTTTTTTTTAAATAAAAAAAAAAAAAAGAATGAAAATAATTAATTCATTTGTATTTATATTTGTATTATTATTTGTATTTAATACAAATGCAATTAAATTAAGTGAAGATGAAAAGTATTCTATTGAAGAAAAACCAGAATGGTATTCAATCGATTCAAATTTTGCAGTTTCACCTGGTAAAATTTCAGATGCTTTAGGTTGGGTTAGTAATAATAATAATAATAATTTATTATTTATTTAATTATTTTAAATTAATTTTTTTTTTTTTTTAGGGATATTATAAAAATGAAATTTTAAAAGATGGTTGGGGTAAATTATATGTTGAAATGAATAAATTTATGACACCAGAAAATTCATCAATTTATTATGAAGCAACAGGTTATTTAGAAGGTTATTTAACATGGTCAACCACATGGAATTATAGTCAAGCTTATTTCCAAAATTATATGAATGGAACCAATGAGAGTGATATTCCAACACCATTAGTTGAATTTTTAAAAATCAATTATGATTGGATGACAAGTACATTCTCAAATAGAGATGAAAGTGTATATGATACACAAGTTTCAAATGTAATTTATCAATTTGAAGGTTTTGCAAGAGGTTATCAACAAGCAGCAGACTCTGATAAACAATTAACAACCCTTCAATTATTATTACTTCAATATGCTGGTGATCTTGAAGATGTTGCAGGTTATTTGGAATATGAAATGGCACAAAATAAAACCGAATATATCAACAGAGTTAAATCATTGAAAGAGATTGAAACTTTGTTTGCAGTAAAAGGTAGATGCTCAGGTTTAGTTCGTATAACACCAGACTATGGTGAATTATTCATCTCTCATACTACATGGGGTTCTTACTTTACTGCAGGTTATAGAATTTTCAAACGTATAATCATTCCAGATCCAACTGTACCAGGTAATGAAATCTTATTCGCATCATATGCTGGTGTTTTAACATCTGATGATGACTTTTTCATGATACCTTCAACTGAAATGGTTATCATTGAAACTACAAATGATATTTTAAATACTTCTCTCTATCAATATGTAACTCCAAATTCTTTATTATATTTTGTACGTTCAATAATTGCAAATCGTCTTTCAAATACTGCTCAAGAATGGACAAATAATTTTATTCAATATAATTCTGGTACTTATTCAAATCAATGGATGATTGGTAAAGTATATTTTTTAAATTTATTATTAAATTTAAAATTTTAATAATATAAATATTAATATTAATATATATATTATTTTTTTTTTTTAATGAATTTATATATTAAAATTAGTTGATTATAAATTATTTACACCATATCAACCATTACAACCAAATACATTTTGGATTATTGAACAATTACCAGGTGGTTTTATGTCGGCTGATATGACAGAGGTATTGGCATTAGGTAATTGGCCATCATTTAATAGACCATTTTTCCCAGAGATTTATGATGCAATGGGTTATAGTTATTATGAGAAATTGTATGGTGATATAATTTCATACGATTTAAATCCACGTTCAAAAATGTTTAGACGTGATGTTCCAAATGTAATGTCATTGGATGGTATGCAACAAATTATGACTCAAAACAACTATAAATCGGATCCATTCTCTGGTGGTTTCCCTGGTAATGCAATTGCTGCTCGTTATGATCTTGGTGGTGGTCCTGCTGAACCATTAAGTTGGAGTTTTATTGGTTTACATGGTGCTATCGATTCAAAGATTACCTCTTACTCTTTACTTCAACAAAATCAAGCTATCGCTATCAATGGTATGACTGTAACTCCAGATTGTCCACCTTTCACTTGGAATTCAAATTGGAGTACTGTTTCTGCTCATTATGGTTCACCCGAAACTTTTGATTTCGATTGGATATCTATTACTATTACTGATAAATAATTATAATAATTATTATAATAATAATATAATAATAATTTAAATAAAATTTAATTAATTTTATTTTTATTTTTAATTATTTTATTTTATTTTTTTTTTTTTTCAATTTCAAAAAAACTTAATTGATAATATGTTTGTCAATATATTTAAAATTAAATAACAATTTGGTTTAATAATACCAAGAAAAGATCATTAATTGTTGATAATCAAAAGTCAACTACAAACATTTTTTCAAATAAAAGATTATTATTATTATTTATTATTTTGTATGAATTTTATAAAATAAACTAATATTTTTTTAATCGAGACATAAAAAAGTAATTAAAATCAGGAATTCAAATAATATAAACCATAAAATTTATAAAATTCTAATATTTATTTATATATATTTGTTTCTTTGATTGAAATTCATTGAAAAAATTAATGAAATTTCATTAAATAAATAAATAAATAATGAATAAATAAATAAGCAAACAAACAAATAAATAAATTTAATATAATTTTTAAAAACATTTAATTCCTTTTTTTTTTTTAATTTTTTTTTTTTTTTTTTTTTTTTTTCTAAAATTAACCTGTATACAATTAATATTAGTATATTTGTTTGTAATTATAAATATAATAAAACCTTTAATAGTTTTTTTTTTTACAAGTAAAATTTATAAATACAAATTTTTTAGTTCAGAGTTGTAAAACCATTAAAATAAAACAACTTTTATTTTAGTCATTCTATTTTTTTATTTCTTTTTTATTATATTTTCAGGGGTGAAACTGGTAGAATTTTATTAATACTCTTGTATCCAAATATGGAATTGCCGATGTAATATTCGTTAAAAAATATTGTCAACAAAATTCTCTTTAAACCAAAAAAAAATGACTCATTTTCAAAGTTTTATTTGTAGTTTTTTACAGGGTCTCTAAAAGAGGGGTTGGTTTACTTTTTTTTTTTTTTTTTTTTTTTTTTTTTTTTTTTTTGTTTCAAATTTTGAATTGTATTATTACTTTTGATTAAAACATCTTTTTTGTCCAAACTTTTTTCTAAATCTTTTTTTATTTTATCGTCTGGTTCGTGATTGATGTTTATGACGTATTTGAATTGTTTTTTTTTTAATTGAGTTTTATCCACAATTTCGCTTATTTTTAGTAGGCATGTGTGTTGCTTAATATTTGTGGTGTTGTTTGTGATTTTCATTTTATTTTCTTTCTATCTTTTTTATTTTTCTTTAAAAAGTTAAAAATCTGGAAATTTTCTGATTAACTTGGGTTCCCAGGTTTTTTTTTTTTTTTTTTTTTTTTTTTTTTTTTTTTTTTTTTTTTTTTTTTTTTTTTATTTATAGAAAGTACTGAGTGAATTATTGTATTTTTTGAGATGTTTAGGAAGTTCTATTGTGTGAAGAGGTGAGTTCCATTGTCTGCTAAATTGTAATAGCTTTAGCGAGATTAGTGAGTCTAATTTATTTTGTTCTTCTGGCCGTTGCTTTGATTTGATTCTTAATGTTTTGTTTATAACCGCTTGTGTCCTGTCCCATGCAGCTCTTTGTGTTTTAATTAGTTCACGTGTTTTCAAATACGCGTAAAGGAGGTATATTTTCCATTTTATATTCATTGACTCCTTAGCATAGTGGTTTATTGTAATTGTCTCCAAAACGTTAGAAGTTAGCAGTTGGTCCAGGGTTCAACTCCCTGAGGGGTCTGTGTTTTTAAACCTAGCTGAAGTCGTAGGTTCGAATCTCTTCATTAAAATCTTAGGCTTTAATCTTATTTCCAAGCTCACTTCCAAATAGAGTAATGGTAGAAATTTTTTGGTCTTTTAAAATTTTTTTTAGGAAACAAAATAAATATATTTAAATTTAAAATAAATTAAATAAAAAAATAATAATAAAAACTATTTGATAAAAAAAAGTTATAGAAATTGTTCCTTCTATTACTAAATTAATTTTCTAATCCAAATTCCTAATATTTTCATCAAAACACAACAATTGAAATTTCTAAATAAATTTTTAAAAAAAAAAAAAAAAATTTAAGTACGTAATAATTTTTTTTCATTTATTTTTTGATTTGAAACTTTTTAATTGAAAAAATAAAAATATCTTCTGATTTTTTTTAAATTTTTTTTTTTTTTTTTTTTTTTTTTTGATTCCGAGCAAAATCCAAAAAAAAAAAAATAAAAAAACTGATCACGTAAATGGTAAAAATGAAAAAAATAAATTATCTTTTATTTATTTTTTTAATATTATTTAAATTTTGTGAAATTGAATGTACAACAAATTATGAATTTTTAACACCCAATAATAATCAATATCTATATCCATCATCAAGCGAAAATACTCAATGCGAAACAAATGTAATATATATTTTAGTAAATACAGATGATGCTCCAATGGGACAAACTACTTTAGAAGGTCAGAGTTCACCTCCCGGACTTTTTACTTGTGAAAGAAATTATATTTTTAATGATACATCTGCAGTTTTTTCAATAAAATCCAAAAAAATTGATGTGGGTAATCTTGGAATTCCATTTTATTTAACCAAAAATGGCATACTTCCCTTTTCTTTTATAACTGATATTACATTTAATTGTACTTGTATGTATAGCTATTTTATTGTTATTATTATAAATTATTAAATTTTATTCATTTATTAATTTATTTATTTTAGTACCAAATATTGAAAGTTTAACATTTATACAATCAGAATTAAAATATGTAAATTCAAAATTTGAATCATTATTTCAAATTACAGGATTTGGTGAAATTTTTACACAAGTCAAAAATATAAAAGTCAAATTTGGAAATGATATTCCAACAACTTTCACAAAATTATCACAATCACCTTATTATTTATTAACGATTGAATATCCAGATATTTCAAAGAATATAATATCAGATTGGGTAGTTTCAGTTTATTTTCAAAATAATGTTAAAAATATAATATTAACTACAAATTTTGTTCAAGGCTCAGCTGGGTTATTTAATTTAAATGTATCTCCAAAATCAAGTTCAAAATTTGCAATTTACACAAACCCATCTATGAAATATTTTTTATTATCTCAACCAGTATCAGCATTTTATTTCTTGTATGCTTTTTCAGGTAATAAGCTTCAACCTCAACCAATATGCTCGCATGGTACAATTTCAAATTCAACATGTTTTATGAATTTTAGAAATGATATTTTACTTTTCAATTCACCAAAAACTCAACCTAATAGTACATCTTATGGTTTATTTATACCAAATGGTAATAGTTATACTTCATTCTCTCAAGGTAGTTATAAATCAAATGAATTATTATTAATTGGTTCAAGTGACTATGACGATTTAAGTTTTTTTAATTATAATACTTTCTCTATTCATTTTAATTCAAATTATTCATCCATTTCAAATTGTCCTTCAATTATCTATTTAAAAATTTCTGATGGTTTATATATTATAAAAGAATTTGAATTTCCATATGGTTATAGTTGGGGTGATTATAATAATACTTCTTATAGAATCTCTCTCCCATCAACTCCTTTTTTTTCAATTAATTTTAATTTTACTTTAGAAACTATCAATCAATTACATAGTTTAAATCAACAAATTTTTTGTATGTAATTTAAATTATTTATATATTATTATTTTTAAATTAATATTAATATATTTTTTTTTTTTTTTTTTTTTTTTTTTTTTTTATATATATATAGCAAATGATATATACCCACCAAAAATTTTAAATTATAATATAGAATTTTTACTTGGCACAACAGTTGGAATATCATTAACAACTACAGATTATTATAATTCAACAGAACAATCAACAGGTATTAGAATGATTTATATTTGTAAAAAAGTTTTTAGTTTAGAATCTTTAATTTCAAAAGAAAATAATATTGAAAAATGGTTTTTAGTTCATGATACTTTAGATTGTCCATTTTATTCATCAGATTTTTCAATATCTGTTATTGATTTTGCAGGAAATTCAAAAAAAATTAAATTTGGTGATTATATTGAATCAAATTTAACTTCAAATATTTTATTCGTTTATCCTCTTGATATTTTTTGGTCAGGTAATTATTATTATTATTTCATTTTTTTAATTATTAATTAATTATAAATTATAAATTATTATTTATTAATTATTAATTATTATTATTTTTTTTTTTTAAAAAAAAAAAAAAAGTTTATGATGAAATGAATGTATCATTTAAATATTCAAATTTAAATGTTACAAATCAATCATTTATAAATAAGATTATTATTAATATACCAAAACTAAATAATTTTGGAAATATTATTGGACTTCCATTTGAAATTAAATATACAGATTATAGAATTGAAAAAGGTATTGCATCATATAATTCAAAATCAAAATTATTTGAAGGTTTATTTTTTGTACCTGCAAATTTAAAAACTGGTCAAGTTTATTATGAATTGAAATTACCAACTTCAACTATTGGTTTATTATATAAAAGTGGTGCTAATGGTAATTTTAATGTTACATCAAATGGTAAGTTATTTATTATTTATTAAATTTAATTTATTAAAATTATTAAAATTATTAAATTATTAAATTTTTTTTTTTTTTTTTTTTTTTTTTTTTTTTTTTTTTTAAAAAAAAAAAAGCATTTGATTCATTTGGACCAACTATAAAATCAATTATTAAATATCCAAATGAATCAAATTTAATTAATAGTAATAGTTCAACATTAATTGGATTTAAAATTTTAGTTGAAGAACAATTAAACGGAATTGATGATGGTTATGTAATTATTAGAGGATCAATTGATAAATCAATTTATAATTTTTCATTATCAATTTCAAATGCTGTTATTGGAGGTACACCATTATTAAGTGAATATGAATTATTTATTGATTTTAATAGTTCAATATGTATAAGTCAAAATTATACAATATCAGAGATTTATTTAAGAGATACTCAAGGTTGGTCCACTAGTTTTATTACAACACCAAATCAACCGCCACAATTCCAAGCTTTACATCCATTTATTCAAATGAATAGTTGGCCTGAAAAAATGTTAGAAATACAAGTACTTTGTCAAACTATACCAATCGTTTATGAAAAACAAAGTTTACTTGGCTTTAATATCACACCAAAAACTATCAATATTTTTGGATTACCATCTGAAAGAACTGTGACCTATGATTTTATAATTGAAGATTCCAATGGTATTAAAAAAGGACAAGATGTTTATATTTATGTTACTACAACTGAATTAGATGTAATTAGAAAAAAAGCTACAATCATCAAGATTTCAAATACATTCCATCATTTCCAATGTAATTTCACGTTTCCATGGGGTTTTGGTGGTTTTAATAATAACTATAGTAGTTCAATTTATGGTTTCATTAATAATAATGGTAAATTTAATGGTTTTTCTCAAAAAGATATTGGTGCCACCTTTACAGATTATGTTACTACTGGTAAAACAATTAGTTTCCCAAGTAATCCTATAATTTTAAGTACATCTGGTGTTATTGGTTCTGATAGTAATACTACATTTAATATCATTGGTAGAAACTTATCAAAAGTTAAAAAAATTAAAGCAATCTACCAACAAAATGAATATTACTTTCCAATAATTTCAATAACAAGTCAAAAAATAACAACATCAAATAATGCATCGTTACCTCAAATGCAATTATCACTAGTATATGATAATGGTGCTGATGTTGATATTACCTCTGAATCTATTAATGTAGTTAGTGAACTAATGTTAACACCAAAACAACCATATGTACCAATAATAACACCAACTCCTTCACCAACTCCTTCACCAACTCAACCACCAACTCAACCACCAACAAATCCTCCTCAAAAATGTTTAGGTACTCCAGAATGTGGTGGTATATTACAAGGATCATGTAAATCTGGTGGTTGTATTTGTATTTTACCATGGACTGGTAATGATTGTTCATCTAAAATTATTGAAGTTGAACCAAAAGTTGATGAGAATGAACCTTCTTCATCAATTATTATTGATAATAATAATAATAATAATAATAATAAAACAACATCAAGTTATTCAGGTTCAATTGCAATAGTTTCAGTTAGAGAAATTAATTCAGCTAGTAATGCAATTATTAATGAATTTCAATTTAAAGAATGGAATAAAACTATATTAAGTGATGATGATATTTCAACTAAACATTCCTATTCTACGTCATTTAAAAGAAATTCATCTTTATTAAATCCAACTAATATTACCACAATTTTAGAAATCTTTAAAAAAGAAACACCAATTTCATTTGCAAATCAAAATTTTACAATGTTAAAATCTTCAATTAAATATACAATCACTTTAGATTCTTATGATTTTTCAACTAAGATTTCAAATCTTCAAGTGATAATGTCAGCATCGATTCAATCATCTCAAACTGATGATATTTGTTCAAAGAAAGAATTCGGTGATTCAATTTCAGATTATTCAAATTATGTTAAAATTCAAGTTGATACTTATTCACTTTATGGTAAATTTATAAAGAGAGGTATTATAGATTCTGAAATTATTAATATTCAAAATGATTTATTAGATGAATCAATGAATACAATTTCAAAATCAAATTCTCAACAATCTTTTATTGGTATAACAATTCCAATGTTTACTAATACTGTACTTTTAGATCCTGGTAAGTTTTATTTTTTTTTTTTTTTTTTTTAAAATATTAAATTAATTTCTTTTTTTTTTTTTTTTTTTTAAAATATAAATAGATTTTTCAGTTTTATTAGATACTAGAAATAATGGTGATGAGAATTCAATTTGTTCTAAATCAAAAGATTCAGGTTTATCAAAAACTCAATTAATTGGTATTATTATTGGTTCGGTTGTATTTGGTATTCTTATTATTATTATTGGTATATTATTCGCTTCCAGAAATTCAACAAAAGCAAAAATTTTAGTTCATAAATTAAAAACTTTTAAAAAATCATAATTTAAAAAAAAAAGAAAGAATTAATAAAAAAAACAAAAATTGTAATAGAATATATTTATTTAACTTTTTTTTTTTTTTTTTTTTTTTTTTAAAAAACAATAAAATATTTTATTTATATAAAAATTTTAATATTATTTAAATTAAAATCATTATTTGTTAATAAAATTCTTTTTTTATCAATAAAAATATTATGAAATTCATTTGGTATTTTTAATTGTGTGTGTAATAAATTTTGAGTATCCATTATAATGAATTCAAAGTTAATATTTGGATAATTTGAAAAGTAACTTGAAAAAGCATTAAATGGTAAAAACAATGAATTAAAATCCATTATACCAATTAATCTATGACTACTAAAATAAAATTGAATTTGAATTGTTTTCAATGTTTTTGAATGATAATCTAATAAAGTTTTTAAAAATGAAAATTCATACCAAAATGGTGTAATTGGTGATTCTTTTGAAAATTTAATACAAATAAATTCTAATGATGATGATGATAAAGTTGAACCATTATTTATTTCATCATAATTATAATTACCATTAATTGCTAAATGATTAATTAAATCATTATAATTAATAATTTGATAAGCAGTACCAATATGATAGCCAGCTGAACTAATATTATTATAACCTATATAATTTGAAATGATTAATCTTTTTAAATTTACCATTCTTGGTGGATATATTAAATAATTCCTTTCAGTGTAACAACTATTGAAACTATTTAAATTTGTACCATTAATATAATCTCTTGATAGTTTAGTTTCTTTAGTTTGTTGAATATCACAATCAATTCTTAATTCTTCAACTCTTGAAAATTGGTCACTAATATTATTCCATTCTAAATATCTAATTGATTCATAATCAATAAATAATGGTGGTTCATTCAATAATGAAAATGATAAATTAATTTTATTAAACCATTGAATTGGGTATCTATTTATTATCTTTCTAAATACTTTAAACCATTGTTTATTAATTAATGATAAATTAATATTAATTTTAATTGGTGTAAAATAATTATCATTATTATTATCATTATAATTATTATTATTAAAATATTTATTATAAATTATTAAATCTATAATTTTTGATAATAAAACATTGTCTAAATTAAATTGAAAATTCATTGGTGGTAATGGTAATGATGGATCTGTTGTTGTTGTTGTTGTTATTGTTCCAACAACATTATCATTAATTGATAATTCTCTATTAACATTAATAATTTCATAATCATATCTTTTTGAAGAATATTGAAATGGTTTTTTAATTAATATTTCAGATGAATACTCTTTTAATATGCTTTTGAATATTTTTAAAAATAATTTTTGATTTTCATTTAATTGAATTTTATCAACAATTTGAAACTGTTTATCCCAATCATAATCAATGTTTTTAGCAATTGAAATAATTGTATCAATTTTAATTCTTAATATTTTTTTTTTATTTTTATAATTATTTATAAATTGGTTTAACTAGTTTTTTTATTTTTTTATTATTTTATTTTATAGGAAATAAATAGAAAATTAATATTATTTTTATTTTTTTAAAAATAATAAAAAAAAAAAAACTTACTCTATTATCATTTAAAATTTGAAAAATTAAATTAAAATTTGATTTTAAATTTAAAAATAAAGATAAATAATTTAATAAATTAAAAACTTGAATTGATGAATCAAAGAATATATCAATTATATATTTTGAATAATCATCATTACAAATATAATGAGAGAATTTATGTTGATGATAAATTATAAAATAAGCTGCACTAAAATATCTAATTGATGGTATTGACTCTTTTTGTTTCAATAAATTGAATATTCTAATTGACTCATCATATGATATTACACCAGAGTTTTTAAATATATCAACCAAATATTCTTTGATTTGATTTGTAACAATTGGATTATCGTTTAAATATTTTAAAACTATAGGTAAATGATTACCTGTTAATTTATGTTGAAAATGAGTGAATGAAAATTTAACTTCATTAAATTCCTCTATGGTTGGATATCTTTTTTTTAAATATTCAAATTGTTGTCTATTATAGAATAATTTACTATATTCATTATTTTCTTTTAAATATTTAATTTCTTCTTCTTCTTTTATAGTTTCATTCATTTTAATCAAAATGTAAAAAAAAAAATTTCTATTAACAAAAAAAAAAAAAAAAAAAAGTTCAAAATCCAAAAAAAAAAAAAAAATAATAAAAAAAAAAAAATAATAAAAAAAAAAAAAAAATCTTTTTTGACAGAGTGTTTATAAATAATTTAATCGACAAAGAGAAAATAAATTTTTTATTTTAAATATTAAAGTATATAATTTATTCGAGATCAAAACCATTACAGGTCTTTTCAGCTTCACATTGAGCCATAGCAATTTCATGATCAATGAAAAGTTGAGCCATTTCTGATTCAGTAACATTGAATGGACCGAGTGGTCTTGAATCAGTGAGAGATGTAACAGTTGCTGTGATAAGGAAATGATCACTCCAACCACATGATGATCCACCAGTGAGAACGTGACAAATAGTTGGTGATGCATCAATAATCATCATACCAGCTAAAAAATAAAATAAAATTTTAAATAAAAAAAATAAAAGTTAGGAATAATGAATCAGTAATTATTAATTTTTTAAAATAATACTTTACCATCTTGTTCAACCCACATGGCTGGCTATTTTTTATAAATTGAAAAAAATAAAAAAAAAATATAGATTAGTAAATGTTTTGGAGAGATTTAAAAAAAAAAAAAAAAAAAAAAAAAAAAAAAAAAAAAAAAAAAAAAAAAAAAATCCATACACCAGCATCATAAATTTGGGCTTTAACACATTTACCACTTCTGCAAAGATTTAAATATTTACCACAACCAAAACGTTGACTATCTGTAATATTTTATTTCCAAATTAGTATAAATTTTTTTTTTTTTTTTTTTTTTTTTTTTTTTTTTTTTTACCAAGATTTTGAAAACTTACCAGCTGTGAAATAGAGAGCACCACTACATGATGGCTATTTATAAAAAAAATTAGTATATTTTATTACAACGAATTTAAAACTATTATTTAATACTTACAACTGGACCACAAGCACTTGTGCTAAAGGATTGGGAGATGGAAAAAAAAAAAAAAAAATAAAAAAAAAATAAAAAATTAGTTTGTGTTATTTTTAGATACCAATAGAATAAAAATAAAATTACCTTCCACAGAAATCAGTTAAATAATATTGGTTATTTGGTGAAGTTGAACAACACATGTTACCATAACATGGTTTTGCTAAAAATAAAATAAAAGTGTAAGTTTATAATTAATAAATAAAAAAATAACTAAAATAATATAATTATTATTATTGTTATTATTATTATTATTATTATAACATACGACAACTGTAACCATAAGCAAATCCGATAATAACGGCTAAAACAAGTAAAAAGAAAGCAATTCTCATTGTTGATGTGTATTTTGAATAAAAAATTAATAATGAAAAAAAAAAAAAAAAAGTGAAATTTAACAAGTTTTAAAATTTTAAAAATAAAAAAATAAAATTGAAAAAAAAAAAATAAGATATTTTCACCAGGCACGAATTGATATTTTGGTGTTAGGGTAAATTATAAAAAATCTCCAAAATTTAAACCTGTTCACTTCAATCAAAAACATTATCAAAATTTTAAAAAAAAAAAAAAAAAAATTTAATGGGGTAATAGTTTTTTTATTTTCCCAAATCCTACTATTTCCTTTTTTTTTATTTTATTAATAAAACCTTCAATTTTAAACTAATAATAAAAAAAAAAAAAAAATTAAATTTTTATAAAAGTTTATTGATTAAATTTAAAATAAATTTTTATTTAAATACTAAAGTGTATAATTTATTCGAGATCAAAACCATTACAGGTCTTTTCAGCTTCACATTGAGCCATAGCAATTTCGTGGTCAATGAAAAGTTGATCCATTTCTTCTTCAGTAACATTGAATGGACCGAGTGGTCTTGAATCAGTGAGAGAAGTAACAGTGGCAGTAATTTCAAATTTATCACTCCAACCACATGATGATCCACCAGTGAGTTCGTGACAAATAGTTGGTGATGCATCAATAATCATCTTACCAGCTAAAAAATAAAATAAAATTTTTTAAAAATAAATAATTGAATAATTTGTTAGATTTTTTCAAAATTTGGAAATAAAAATAATAAAAACAATAATAATAATAATAATAATAAATAAATACCATCTTTTTCAACCCATTCAGCTGGCTATATATATTAAAAAATTTTTTTTAGAATTTGGGGTGAGCAATAAAAAAAAAAATACATTAAAAAATTAAGAAATACATACACCAGCATCATAAACCTTGGCTTTAACACATTTCTTTCCTCTGCAAAGATTTAAATGTTTACCACAACCAAAACGTTGACTATCTGTAATATTTATTTTTAAAAATTAGCACTTTTTTTTTTAATACAAAACAATAGGTAAATTAAAACTTACCAGCTGTGAAATAGAGTTTACCACTGCAAGATGGCTAATTAAAAAAAAAAAAAAAAAAAAGTTTTTTTAAAATTAAAATAAAGTTAAAAAAAATAAATGTGTATATATTATCTGCGTACCTTTGGACCACAAGCACTTGTGCTAAAAAAAAAAAAAAAAAAAAAAAAAAAAAAAAAAATTAATACTAATTTTTTCTAAAAAAAAAAAAAAAAAAACATACCTTCCACAGAAATCAGTTAAATAATATTTATGATCTGGTGATGTTGAACAACACATGTTACCATAACATGGTTTTGCTATATTAAAAAAAAAAAAAAAATAATATATATATTAATACTAAACCTTTTGTTTTTAATTAAATTAATTATTATAACATACGACAACTGTAACCATAAGCTAATCCAACAATTATGGATAAAATAAGTAAAAAGAAAGCAATTCTCATTTTAAACCAATATAGAAATAAAATAAATAAAAAAAATAAAAGGAAAAAAAATATTAGCCCAATAAAGTTTAAAAATAAAAATAAAAAATTAAAAAAAAAAAAAAAAAAAATGGATTTTAAAATTTACCAGGATACCGCAAAGATATTTTTTCATTTTTTCCACTTTTTTTTTTTATATTTTCATTTTTTTTTTATTTTTTTATTTTTTATTTTTTTTTATTATTTTAAAAATAGAAAAATTCCCATTATGATGACATAACCAATGACAATGAAAAAAAAAAATAAAAAAAAAAATAAAAAAATAAAAAAAATTGAAAATTAATTATGTAAAAATAAATTTTTTATTTAAATATTAAAGTATATAATTTATTCGAGATCAAAACCATTACAGGTCTTTTCAGCTTCACATTGAGCCATAGCAATTTCGTGGTCAATGAAAAGTTGAGCTTTTTCTTCTTCAGTAACATTGAATGGACCGAGTGGTCTTGAATCAGTGAGAGAAGTAACAGTGGCAGTAATTTCAAATTTATCACTCCAACCACATGATGATCCACCAGTGAGAACGTGACAAATAGTTGGTGATGCATCAATAATCATCATACCAGCTAAAAAATAAATATTAAAAAAAAAAAAATAAAAAAAATTGATTAGATTTTGTTTGGAAATAATAAAAAAAAAAATAATAATAATAATAATTTAATCAATTTTACCATCTTGTTCAACCCACATAGCTGGCTATTTATTTAAAAATAAAAATTTTAATATATTAGTATTTGGAATAAGAAAAAAAATAAAAAATAATAATAATACATACACCAGCATCATAAATTTGAGCTTTAACACATTTGCTACCTCTGCAAAGATTTAAATGTTTACCACAACCAAAACGTTGACTATCTGTAATATTATATATATATTTATTGAGAATTAGTTTATTGATTTCCCAAAAAAAATAGAAATAAAATAAGAAATACTTACCAGCTGTGAAATAGAGAGCACCACTGCATGATGGCTAATTATGATATTAAAATTTTAAACGAGTAAAATATTAATTAATATTAGTATTAATTTATTAATATTAAAATAATATTAAAAAAATACATACAACTGGACCACAAGCGCTTGTGCTATAAAAATATAAAAAAAGATAAAAAAAAGTTAGTTTTTAAATTGGAAATCTAAAAATAATATTAAAAAAAAAAAAAAAAAAAAAAAAAAAAAAAAAAAATACCTTCCACAGAAATCAGTTAAATAATATTTGTTACCTGGTGAGGTTGAACAACACATGTTACCATAACATGGTTTTGCTGTAAAAGAATAAAAATGATTTGGAGTGTTAATAAAATCTATTTTTTCTTTTTTTTTTTTTTTTTATTTAAAAAATGATTAAATCAACATACGACAACTGTAACCATAAGCGTATCCGATGATAACAGCTAAAATAAGTAAAAAGAAAGAAATTCTCATTGTTTTAAAATGTATATAGGGAATAGTAAAAGTGAATATAAGAAAAAAAAAAAAAAAAAAAATATGAAATTTATTCACTGTATTAAAATGAAAATAAAAAAAAATAAAAATTAAAATTTAAAAACGAATTATTTTGACCAGGCCCTGCAAAGATATTTTTTTCTTTTTTTCTGAAAGTAATAGGTTTTTATTTTTTTTTAATTTTAAGAAAAATGGGACATCCCATTTTGATTTATTTTATTTTTTATTTTATTTTTTAAAACCCATCAAAAAAAAAAAAAAAAAAAAAAGGTGGGAACCTGGTATTTATTTATTTTTAATTTTTTTTTTATTTTCTTATTTTTAAAATCTAAAACTTGAATAATAATTTTTTAAAAAAAAAAAAGAAGGGTATGATTATATATTTAATTTATTTATTCATTTATTTATCACCAAGTTTATTTTTATACTTAATAATTTCATCCATTGAATCTTTATGAATTCCTTCTAAAATTTG
>NC_007088.5:5012305-5024805 GCF_000004695.1 Dictyostelium discoideum AX4
AGAACTAAATAAGGGGTTGTGTTTATATTTTGTTTTCTTTTTTTTTTTTTTTTTTTTTTATAGGAATTACATTCACATTTGATAGTATTATAGTTTTTGAATTTAAACAGATCCTAAACCCAGATAAACAATATTTTCTTTATTTTTTTTTTTTAAAAACCACATTTACCAAATACATCATTTTTCTTAGAAAAATTGGAATTATAAAAATTCTTTAATTTTTTAATTTTTTAAATTTTTTTTGGGCGGGTTGTTTTTTTTTTTTTTTTTTTTTTTTATTTATCGTATAACATAAACAAATACATTGTACATATAATCTTTTAAAAATTGTTTTGTATATAAAAAAAAAAAAAAAAAATTGTATATAAATGACAACATCAATATCAAGTATAATAGTAGAGCAATTTAAACATAGTTCTAAAATAAATGTTCATAAAGATAGTAATATTTCAGCATATAGTAGTATATTTTTCGAATTTAACAAATTAATAAATAGCCAAAAAGAAACAGATACATTTTATCAATGTTTTTTATCACCATTAAAAATATACTTAATTACAACTTCAAATGATTCAATTAATAATGTTTCAAAGTTTTTATCTAAATTTTTAATTTATTTAAATACTCCTGCAACTCCATCAAATACAACAACAACAACAACAACAACACCTAATAATAATAATGAAAATAAAAAATTAAATGAATTTAATCAAAAAAAGTTACAAATTTATGATTCAATAATAACATTTTTATCACAAGTTTTAGAATCAAAAGAATCTATTGTTAGAATTAGATCATTACAAATACTGAATCATTTCATAAATGACATAAACTTTGATATCAATTTAATAAATAATAGATTAATTAATCAAATAATATCAAGATATCAAGATAAAAATTCAAATGTTAGATTAATAATTTCAAATTTATTAATAAAATTAACAAATATATATATTATGATTTATAATAATAATAAAAATAAAAATAATAGTAATAATAAAATATCACCAACAAAATTACAAGAAGAAAAACAAAAACAACAAGAGGTTAAAGTTATTATTCAAACATTAATTGATTGTTTATTGATTATGTTAGAGAATGATTTAATATGGAATGTTAGATTAAATATTTTAAAGTGTTTATCACAATTCAAGAATCAATTAGGTAAAGAAGAGTATTTAAATATTATTTTAACAAGAACAAAAGATGTTAAAGAGAATATTAGATTGGAGGCATTATCAATATTATCAAATAGTTTTCAGTTTGATAGTTTATCAAGAGATCAAATTTTAATGATATTAAATTCAAGTTTTAAAGATCCAAATGAAAAAGTGGCTGAATTTGCTGGTAAAATGTTTTGTAAATGGTTTTCATTTATGCAACAAGAACAACAAACCAATAATAATAATAATAATAATAATAATAATAATAATAATAATAATAATAATAATAATAATAATAATAATGGTAATGATAAAATGATGATGTTCAATGATAATCAAGGGGATGATGATGATGATGATGAAAATTGGATTTATAGATTTTTAGAATTTATTGGTGTAGGTGATGAAAATAGTGAAATATTATCAACTGTATTATTATCATTATTCAAACAAGCAAACATCAAAGAGTTTTCATTGAATGATATTAGAGAGTTAACATTAGAGCAATCATTTCATTGTAAACTATCATTTCAATATTTAAAATCTTTAAAAACTTTAGAAGCCAATGAAAAGATTGATTCTTTATTACCAACACTAACCGAATATAGAGATATACTATTCAATCATTTGAATTCCGATGTATTCACTCTCATTCAATTATTAAAACTATTAGAATATTTTGACCTTTCATATGATGAAGTAGGTCGTTCAAATATTTCAGTGTTTCTACGTGAATTATTAAAAGCAGTTCAATTAGATGATGATGATGACGATGATAACGAAGATGCCAATGAAGAACAATTTAATAGCAATAACCAACAAAGTAGATTATTAATTGATCAAACATTACAATGTCTTTCATTACTTCATAGAGTTGAAAGAGATTTCATTGTATTTATTGTTGAAATAATATCAGATTTTATTGAACCATTGGAAGAGGATCAAGAAATTGTTGAAAAACAAAATAAAATCGATATATTATCAAAAGCATTTGCAAAGATTGAAAAGAAACAACCAATTGAAGCTGAAAAGATTAAAGGAGCAATTAAAACTTTGGAAAAACAAATTAATGATAAACAAACCGATACAATTAAAAAATGTTCAATCATTACTCATTTCCTTTTATTAAATGCTAAAAAATGTTCAAACTCTCCAGAAATTGATGGACTTTTAGAATTGGTTATATTACCATCGATTCAACATCCTTTACCAGAATTACGTAGTATTGGTATTAAAAATCTTGGTATATTTTGTTTACATAGAAAAGTAAGTCTTTATAATAATCATAATCATAACAAATTAAAAAGGTATATTTTTTATTAATACATTTTTTTTTTATTATTATCGTCATTATTATTTTTACAATATAGAAAGAAGCATTAAAATATTTAAAATTATTTGAAAAAATCATTGAAAATGATATTGAATATGTTGCAATAACATGTTTAAAGGTTATTTTCGATATTTTATTAGTATTTGGCTCACCAAATAAAATACCAAAAGAAACAGAGTCACTTTATAAAATGATTAGAAAAACTTTTACAAATTTTAATGAAAAAACAATAGGTAGCAATATTAATAATAATAATATCAATAATAATAATAATATGAATAATAATATAAATAATAATAATAATAATAATAATAATAATAATAATAATAATAATAATAATAATAATAATAATAATAATAATAATAATAATAATAATAATAATAAACAAGGTAGAAATAATAATTTAGAGATTAGAGAAATTTCAATTCAAGGTTTTGTTAAACTTTTATATGCTGGTATTGTTTATGATCAAAAGATTTTAAAGTTTTTATTATTGGAATTATTTTCATCATCAACCATTGAATTAATAGAGTTAAGAAAATGTTTACAACTATTCTTTGAAGCCTATGTTTCCGATATTTTAGATAACAAAAAGTTATTATTTGATTGTATAATGGACTGTTTTCAATCAATTTGTAATTCAGCCTCTTTTCATTCACCTTATTCAACAATTAATTTAATTGATTTTGGTAAATTTGTTTTATCTTTAATTGATAGACCAATGAAGAAATCATTATATTCAGATTCATTAATTATAAATTATAATGATTATCAAGATCAAAATCAAAATCAAAATATTAGTAGTCTTGATAATGAAGAAATTAATAATCAATTTAATCAAGGATTTTCAGAATTTAAAGTTTCAGATTGTCACCCAAAATTAGCATTATCAATTTGTATTGAATTGATTTCAAGTTTTAGAGGTCATTCAAAAGAATTGGTTAAATTACTCCCATTGTTCAAATTTGATCCAACTATTCATCAAGATTTATTAGAGAAAATTTATGATCAATTAGAAATTTTACTCAGTTATTATACTGATCCAATTTTAGAGAAATTTCATCAATCTATAATTAAATTATTATCAAAAGAATTTTTAGATCAAAAATCACAATCACAACAACAACAACAATCATCTCATCAATCAAAAATTAAAAAAGATGCAACTTCAAATTTAAATAGCTTTTTAATTGATTGTAATACTAATTTAACAAAATCTCAAAAACAAAAACAAAAATTACAATTATTTAATACTCCAATGAAAAAATATATGAAATTAAATAATATTGATAATAATAATAATAATAATAATAAAAATAATAATAATAAGAGTGATAGTACATTAAAACATAATCTTTTAGATAATATTTCAAAATCAAATAAGGAAGGTGTTAAACCTTTATTAGTCGATTATTTTAAACAACAAAAGAGTTTATTCAAAGGTGAAGGGATTTTAGATACTACATCATCAAACAGACCAAAGAAAAAGAAAACTAAACCATCAACAACCACTGTAAATATTGAAAACCATGATGAAAATTCTTTGTCTTCAACTCAATTCTTTTATCCTTTCCTTCATAAAAAAAGTGATATCTCTTCACCTGTAAATGAAACCACCACCACCACCACCACCACAACAACAACAACGTCCTCTTCTTTATCAACTCCTGTATCATCTGATTCAGAAACAAGTAGTAATAGTAGTGGAGAATCAAAACACTCCAAACAAATATTAATCAAAGAAGTTTCAAATCTTGAAGAAAAATTAAAAGTAACAAATTTAAAACCTCACTCCACCGCTTTATTACTACAAAATCAAGAAACTACCACTACTGGTAAAAAAATAAATTCAATCTTAAAAAAAAGATGTATTTCTATCAGTAAAGAAAATGAAGATACTAAAACCAAAAAAGTTAGATTCCTCAATTTTGGTTCTATCGATAAAAACCAAGTTTAGAATAAAATTTTTTTTTCTTAATAAAACAATAAGGTTTTTTTTTTTTTTTTAAAAGAATTTACAGTTTTATTATTATATATTTATTATTTTTTATCTTTACAGTAGAACTTCAATTTTTTTTTTTTTTGTTTTTTTTTTTTTTTGGAAAATATTGGAAAAAAAAAAAATAAAAAAAAGAGTTTCTAGAAAAACTAGTAAAAATGTTTTATATTTAATTATTTTATATTTGATTTTAATTATATATTAATTTTGTTGACAATCATCATCCATACTATGACGACGTTTATAAATATTATTGTCATTATTGTTATTGTTGTTGTTATTACCATTGCCATTATTGTTTTGGTTATTGTTGTTGTTATTTTTATTATTATTATTATTATTATTATCGCCATTAAAATTGTTTTGTATTTGACTATTCGGTAAACTATTTCTTCTTTCATAATTACCTTGTAGTTGATGTTTCTTTGAACTTGGAATATTATTCAAATAATTTTTATTGTTGTTATTGTATTGGTTGTTATTATTATTATTATTATTATTTTGGTTATTGTTGTTGTTGTTGTTATTAAAGTTATTATTACCATTGCTATTGTTATAGCTATTATTATTATTATAATTATTATTGTTATAATTATTGTTGTAGTTATTCATATAGTTATTGTTAAAGTTGTTATTATTGTTGTTATTGTTATAATTGTTATTACCATTATTGTAGTTATCATTGTTATTGTTGGTATCATCAGAAAAATATTGATCATCAGAAGAATCTGAGATTCTATTATTATTATTGTTGTTGTTGTTGTTATTATTATTATTAAAATATTGTTCATCTTCTTCCTCATCATCACAATGTTGTCTATTATTATTATTATTATAATTATTGTTATTAATATAATTATTATAATTATAATTATTATTATTATTTCTATTATTGTTACTATTGCTATTGCCATTGTTATAATTATTACTATTGTTATTGTTATTATTGTTATGTCTATTTAATTCAGAATCAGAATCAGAACTTCCAGAGTCAGAGAAGTTTTTACCTCTATTATTACTGTTGTTGTTGTTGTTATTATTATTATTGTTATAGATGTTGTTATTATTTCTATTTCTATTATTATTATTGTTATTATTATTATTATTGTTATTATTATTATTATTATTATTATTATTATTATTATTATTTGATAAAGAGAGGTGAGGAACATTTTTATTATTATTATCCATATTATTATTTTTGAAAAAGTTGATATTATTTTGTTGTTTTACATTAAGACTTTCAAGAATTGGAGTTAAACCAGAAGAAGAGTTTTTAAGAAGTTCAATGGCTCCACCTTGATTTCTTGATGGTGAATTATCACCATTTCTATTTTCATAATCATCTTCGTCATCAATAGGAACTCTTCTTCCTCCGGTTTGAACTGGAGCGACATCACCTCTTCTTTTCTTTTCTTGACGTTTATTTGAGAACCAAGTAGTAACGGCACAATAAGACATACCTAAACGATTGGCCAACGTTTCTTTATCGTCTTTAGTTGGATAATCATCATTGTCAAAAAATGTTTTTAAAATATCAGCTTGTTCCTTCTTTAATCTTGTTCTTCTTTTCTTTTCTTTATCATTATTTGGTGAATTTGATCTTGAAACTTTTTGTTGTGGTTGATATTCATCAAAACTACTGTTACTATTATTATTATTATTGTTATTGTTATTATTATTTTTATAACTGGCATGAGAACGTTTTGGTGTATCATTATTATTATTACCATAATGAGTTGGAGAGCTATTATAATTGGATGGTGAAAGATTTGGACTATGAGATGGTGAGAAATTATCATCATTATTGTTATTTTGGTTATTTTGGTTATTATTATTATAGTTATGGTTATGGTTATGGTTTTGGTTATGGTTATAGTTATGGTTATTATTATTAATATTATTATTATTAATATTATTATTATTATTATTATTATTATTATTATTATTATTATTATTATTATTATTATTATTATTATTATTATTATTATTATTATTATTATTATTATTATTATTATTATTATTATTATTATTATTATTATGGTTATTATGGTTATTATTATTATTATTATTATTATTATTATTATTATTATTATTATTATTATTATTATTATTATTATTATTATGGTTATTATTACCTCCATTTAAATAACGGTTTGGGGAAATTCTTTGTTGATTATGATTTGGTGAAAGTAATTGAGGTGATGAAGTATTTGATGGTGCTTGTAATTGAAGTGGTGGTATACCAGAGTTACTTTTTGATAAATTTGATGATGGACTTCCATTCATTGATGGCGATTGATTATTATTATTATTATTATTATTATTATTATTATTATTATTATTATTATTATTATTAATATTATTATTATTTTTATTATTTCTTAAAGGTGAAAAAGATGGTGATTGATTTGATTGATTAAATTGATATTGTAAAAGTGATTTATTATTTGAAGTACTGTTACTTCTGTGTCTTGGTGAATTTGAGGAGGACGGTGACATATTACTGGAAAAGCTTGGTGATGAATTTGAGGAATTTGGGGATTCTAACATATCAACTTTGACCTTTTTATTTAACCCGTGGATATTTTGAGGTGATGGAATTGATTGGTATTCACCACTTTGTTTGAAATTTGTATTTGGAATTGGTGAGTGAATTGGAGATGACGATGCTGGTGAATTTGGTGATGGAGATCTTGATGGACTAGATATTGATGAACTTGGTGAAGAATATGGAGATCTAACAGTCTCTGTAATTGATTGGCTACTTTCATTAATATTTATTTTATTATTATTACTATTATTATTATTATCATTGTTATTATTATTGTTATTATTATTATTATTATTATTGTTATTATTATTGTTATTGTTATTATTGCTATTATTGTTATTGTTATTATTGTTATTATTGTTATTATTATTTTCGTTGCATTCGGCAATATTATTACTAACCACCTCTTGTTGAGATTGATTTGATTGAAATTGCTTGCCTAGCATTGATGAATGTAATAATGACCCAATATTCATTGTTTTGTTATTTATATTTTATATTTTATATTTTATATTTTATATTTTATATAAAATATTTTATATTTTATATTTTATATTTTGATGAATTATTTTTTTTTTTTTTTTTTTTTTGTTTTATATTTGTGATTTGGAATTTATAATTTTATTTGCGTGTTTTTTTAAAAATCTGATTTTGAAATAAATAATTAAATAAATAAATACATATACATAAATAAAAAAATAAATTTAAATAAATAAAGTTAATAATTTTAGTAAAAAAAAAATTCTATTTTTATAAAGGAAAAAAAAAAATTAAAAAAAAAAAATTAAAAAATAAAAATAATTTATTAATAGAAAAAAAAAAAATAATAATAATAAAGATTATTATAACATTTAGGTTTTTGAATATGACAAAAATAACATAAAGGTATATATAAAACTCCAATGGGCAAAGAAAAATAAAAAAAAATAAAAATTAAATAAAAAAAAAAAGAAAAAGAAAACTTGGGTGGGTGGTAATAATGTTAATTATAGACTTTTGATGGTTTTACAAATAATTGTTCTTTTTTTAGAATTTTATGTGAAATTATATATCTTGGTTTTTAGTGAACATTTAATCCAATTAACACTGTGATAAACACATGACGCACTGAATAACGCCAACACATTTTCAACTACAAAAAAAATAATTCCAAGATTTATTAACAAAATAAATGGGGTTATGGATATTTAAAATGTTAAATATAGTTTTTTTTTTTTGATTTCTAAAAAAATCCCCACACTTTTTTTAAATCTAATTTCTTTTATTAAAGAGAATTGTTTTTTTTTTTTTTTAACACCACAAAAAAATAAAAAATAAAAAAAATAAAAAAAGTAAATTATTTTTAAACAAACAAAAATATCCCACCTAAGATATATAAAAACTTTTTTTTTTTTTTGTGAAAATTGAATTGTGTGAATTTAAAAATAATTTTGTAAATTGATGACCAAAATAATTGAAAAAAAAAATTTTTAAAAAAAAAAAACAAAATGGTTTGTGATGTTTTAGATATACAAAATTTGGTGAATTTAAAAAAAAAAAAAATAAAAAATAAAAAAAATAAATTAAGTGAAGAAAATCAACAATTTACATTTTTTTTTTTTTTTTCGAAAACTGATTTTTTTTTTTTTTTTTTTTTGAAATGTGAAGGGAATAAAATAATAATAGTATTAAAAAAATGAAAAGACATTTACAATTTTTTTTTTTTTTGTTTTGAAATAATAATTATATTGGTTTTTTTTTTTTTTTTTTTTTTTTTTTTTTTATTTTTAAACATTTATAAATTTGTACAAATATAAAATCAAAAAAAAAAAAAATGAATAGAAAAACTGAAAAAAAAAAAATAAAAAAAAAAATCAAACCCACATCACACCAAAAAATTTCATTGGATTTATTATTTTTGAATTTTTATTTTAAAAATGAAAAAAAAAAATTTAAAAAAATTAAAAAATTTCCTAGATTTGCAAGAAAGGCAAAAAAAAAAACAATGTGTTATATAAAAAAGAAAAAAAAAGAAAAAAAAAGAAAATAAAAGAAAAAAAAAAAAAAACATGCAAATGGGCAACAGTTAATTTTTCTTTTTCCTTGGCACTTTTCATTTTTGGGTTCTTTTTTTTTTTTTTTTTTTTATTTTCTTTTTTTATTTTTTTAAAATAAAATTTTTTAATTTTTTAAAGCACAATATAGAATTTATACACTTTAAAATGGTATTTTAAGTTATTGATTGACTTAATTTTTTAAAAAAAAAATAAAATAAATAAAAAAAACAATGACTATATTTACAATTTTTGTGTTTGATTTTGATTACTTTTTTTTTTTTTTATTTATTTTTTTTTTAAAAAAAAAAAAAAATTATTATTATTTGTTAAATATTGATACAATATGGTACAGGTGTTATATAATAAATACAATTATTAGGAATAAATAATGTGTTTAAGGTTTTTTTTTTTTTTTTTATAAAAAATATTTTTTTTTCTTTTTGTTTTTTTTTTATTTTTTTTCTTTATTTTTTTTTATTTTCAATTTAATGGGAATGTTTTGGATCACAAAAAAGAGATTTAATTGAAAAAAAAAAAAAATTTATCGATAAATTTAAAAAAAAATATCAAAATAGGAAAAAAAAGCTCTTCAATGTGTGTGAAGATCTAATTATATTATTGTTATATATTATTATTAATTTATCATATAACGAACAAATCACATCCATGTGTGTGGGTTTTTTATTATTATTATTATTATTTTTTTTTTTTTATTTTTATTTTTTTTTTTTTTTCTTTTTTTTTTTTTTTTTTTTTTTTTTTTGAATGAGATATAGAGTGAGTGAGTTAGTGGGTGGGTGAGTAAGTGGTATTTAATTTAAACATTTTCCACATTAATAAACCCCATTGGAATTTTAAGTCACCCACCCTTGTTTAACAATAATAACACCATCATCACAACTAATAACAACAAAAAATAAATGTTTTTAAAAGAATAAACAATTGTTTTTTTTTATTATTATTTTTTTTTTTTTATTATTTTTTTTTATTAAAATTTTTTTTTTTTCCAAGAGTGTGAATATAAATAATATTGTGTGGAGAGAGAAAAAGAGAGAGAGAGTCATAATGTGTTGAGTAATGGCACCACATTAATGAAAAAAAAAACCTAATGGTTTCTATAGAAAACAAAAAATTTTATTGGTAATCAAAACAAAAAAAAATATAAAAAAAAAAAAAAAATATAATAATAATAATAAAAAATAATAAATCAAGATTTAAATTTGATTTTTTTATTTGAAACTGACTCCATAATGAACCATATTTCACATTATTTTAATGAGTACATTAACTGAATGATTTCATTAAAAATTAATAAAAATATATATTTATTATATTTATTAATTATTTAATAATTGAATTAAAAAAAAAATATATAAAAAAAAATTAAAAAATAAATAAATAAATAAATAATAATAAAAAATTAACACATTATTTGTTTTGATTGGCAATGAGATATTTAAATTTATGCCAGTTATGTGAGATGAAAAATAATAAAAATAAAAAAAATAATAAAAATAATAAAAATAAAAAAATAAATATACTCTGATATTTTTATTATTGGATATAAACATTAAACGAGTTTAAATAAAAATAATACATTATAATAAAATAAAAAAAAATAAAAAAAAATAAAAATGACAATAAAAAAAAAAAAATCTGTTATTTACTTTATTGTTATTTTTTTATTTTATTTTATTTTTTTTTTTAAAAATAAAAATTAATAAAAAAAAGATTTAATATGATTATACAATTATTTAAATAAAATTAGAATTAAGAAAATAAATAGATTTGATTTGGTATTGATTTGATTTGATTTGATTTGTTTTTTTTTTTTTTTTTTTTTTCTTAAATAAAAAATTATATTGGCACTATTATTTTTATTATTATTTTTATTATTTTTTTTTTTAAAAAAAAAAATAATTTTAAAAATAAACAAAATAATTAAAAAATAAAATTTGTGTGTACCATTATTATGGTCAATCTACCTAAAAATACACATACCAATATTTTCATTTAAAACGTACAAACTTGGATTAAGAAAATATTGAATCTGTGTTTGTTACATCTAGTAGAACAATAAAAAAAGTAATTATGATATAGTGTGTATTTGAATGACAATTTGGAGAATATTGATGAATATGTATTATTTGAAAAAAGAAAAATTATTTTTAAAAAAAAAAAAAAAAAAAAAAAAAAAAAAAAAAAAAAAACAAACAACAAAAAGGTCACTTGTAAAATGAGGGGGTGATTTAATCATTATATTAATAAAAAAAAAATTCCATACCGTCGCATGAAAAAAAATGATATATATATATACACTCCAAAAACAAATCATCAAATACACACCCACATATAACATTTTTTTTTTTTTTTTTTTTTTAAAAACAGTTGAACTGAAACACACAAACCAGTGTTAACACACGCACACAACAAATTTATAAATACACTCACACACCAACTGACAAATAAATATCAAATTTTAAAAATAGTTCTTTTTTTTCCTTACTTTTGAATATATGAATTTTTTTTTTAATTTTTTTTTTTAATTTTTTTTTTTTTTAATAAAATAACAATTTATCTGTTTATTATTTACCTCTTTTATTCTTTTTTTTATTTTTTTTTTTTTTTTATAATAATAATAATTACATATAAATACTTTGAAAGTTTATTCGTTCGGGTTTTAAAGAATAAAAATGTGGTATACAAAAAGAAAAAAAAAAAAAAAAAAAAAACCAAACTACCAAGAGTATCTTGTCGCCTAACGCAAAAAAAAATTCTTATTATTTTCACTCGCACAAAAAAAAAAAATTAAAAAAATTCTGGGATATTCAAGTTTTTATGCTTGAGTTTTGGGGAATTTTCAATGTGATTATTATGCTAATTAAAAAATTACTTAGAATCACTGCCATACCCAAGAGACTTTAATCAAGCTATTTGGGAACGGTTTAGATATTGTGTGTTGTAAATATTATTTTAATTTATTTTTAATTATTTTTTTCTTTTCTTTTCTTTTTTTTTTTTTTTTTTTTTTTTTTTTTTTCTTAAAAGTGAGATGTGGTTGAACAACAATATAAAATTACATTGATTTTAAATGAAAGATACAATAAAAATATGAAAAATCATTTCATACTAAAAAAAGAATTTCCTACCTTTTTTTTTTTTCCTTTAAAAAACTGTTACCCGTTGTGCAATGTTTTTTTAATTTTTTTTTTTTTTTTTTTTTTTTTTGTTTTATTTTCTATTTTATTATATTTATTTATTATATTATTATTAAAATGATTATTTGAAAATTTTATTTAAAATGTTTTTTCAATAATTTTTTTTTATTTTTGATTATATTTTTTTTAATTATTTTTGGTAATATTTTTTTTATTTTTTTTTTTTATTTCTCTTTTTCTTGAGATTAATTGTGTAT
>NC_007088.5:5027305-5049805 GCF_000004695.1 Dictyostelium discoideum AX4
ATGTATCAACTTCTGACCAAGTTTCATCTGATGGATATCTAACTTGTTGATTATTTAATCTTGGTACATCAATTTTAGATTTAATTGGTGATTTTAAACTAACAACACAACCAATAATTACAATAAAAAATATTAAAAGTATATTTAAATATTTCATTTTTTTTATTTTTATTACTCTATCAATAATAATTTTGATTTTTTTTTTTTTTTTTTTTTTTTTTTTAAAAAAAAATGATTCAATTTCCCAACGCCAAAAAATTTTTTTAAAAAAAAAAAAAATAAAATAAAATAAAATAAAAAATTCGAAAAATAACTATCAAATAAAAAATCTTCTTTTTTTTTTTTTTAAAAAAAAATTCCCAGGGACTTTTTAACCCCCAATTTTAAAATAAATTTTATCACAAAATAAAATAAAATAAAATAAAAAAAAAAAAAAAAAAAAAAAAAAAACCCTAAGATATTTTAATAATATATTATATTTTTGTACAATTTTATTTTTTTTTTTTTATTTTTTTTTATTTTTTTTTTATGCTAATGTATCCAATTTTTCTTGAATACTTTCTAATTTATTATAAAATTCTAATAATTGTTCCTTATTAAATTCTAAAATCATTTTATCATTATTAATATTATTATTATTATTATTATTATTATTATTATTATTATTATTATTATTATTAAAATTTAATTCCATTATTGCACTTGCATTTCTTTTAATTGTCTTTGAAGATGACATTTGATAATGAAGTCTCCAACCAATTTCATTTAATTGTAATGGTGCAATTGATTGAGTTCTTAAAAAGTTTAAAACATGTTCAGAGTTATCCTCCCATACTGATTGAAAACATGATGTTTTATCATCGTTTAACATTGTCTTTTTCAATTGATTAACTAAATTATTTGGTGATAATGAATAGTATGCTGTTTGTTCAAAAATGAATGAACAACATTCTAATATACCTTTAAATTCTAATGATGTTATTTTAAATAAATTTTGTAAAATGTTTTCTTCTGATTCTGTGAATATTCTTTCATTCTAAAAAAAAAAAAAAAAAAAAAAAAAAAAAATTAAATTTAATTATAATATTGATATGTTAATTTATTATTTACTATTTATTATTTATTATTATTTTTATTATTATTTATTTTTATTATTATTTATTTTTATTTTTTTTAATTTTAATTATTAATTTTATTTTTTTATTATTATTACCCTGTGACCAATTTTATTAACAACTCTTGTTAAAATTTTTTGAAATCTTGGTGTTTCCAATTTGTTAATTAATTCAATAGAGTCATTGAATCTTTTTGTATTACCAAATATATTATTATCGGTCATTGTTGTGTGTGTGAAAAGTTATGTGAAAATCACAACAAAAAAAAAAAAAAAAAAATCAAAAAAAAAAAAAAAAAAAAAAAAAAAAAATTGAAATTTTTTATTTTGAATATTTTTATTTTAATTTACTTTATAAAAAATAAAATGATTACATCATTATTTAGCTAAATAAACTTCAAAATATTTTGAATGGGGATATTTAGACTTTCATTTACTATAATTGGAATAATTATTAATTGGTTTTTTTTTTTTTGTTTTGTTTTGTGGTGAACAAAAAAAAAAAAACAAAAAAAAAAAACAAAACAAAACAAAAAAAAAAAACACAACAAAAAAAAAAAAAAAACGGAACTATGTTGCCATATTGGGGGATTTAATAATCGACAATTTAAAGTTTTTAATTTTTATTTGTTTATTTATGGTTTTTATTTGTCATTGTTAATTTTTTTTTTTTTTTTCTGAAAATTAAAAAAAAAAAAAAAAAAAAAAAAAAGATAAATAATTAAAAACCAATAGCACATTTTTAATTTTATTTTTATATTTATATTTATATTTTTATATTTATAAAACTAATAAACACAAAAATAGTATTTTTTTTTTAATTTTTAATTTTTAAAAAAAAAAATGAATAAATTATTTAAAATAGTAACAATATTATTAATTTTAGTAAATATTATTTATTGTAATGAAAAATATTATTTTAAAATTAGTTGGAGTGGTATTAAATGTTTAAATAAACAAGAAAATTCATGTAATCAATATAGTATTGAAAAAATTAATAATAAAACTCAACAACAACAATTATTATTAAATAAAATATCAATTAATAAATTAATAGTAAATGAAAAATCGCCATTATCAAAAATTAAACATTTCTTTATAAATAAAGAATCAAATAATATAATTGTGTATGGTAGTATTGTGAAGAATATCAATGGAAATGATTTAAATGTTATTAGAGTTTATAAACAGTTGCCATTAGGTAATAAAATTGAAATTACTGATAAATATTATACATTAAATAATTCGAATTTCCCTTGTTTGAATAGAACCAATAATGGAGGGAAACCATGTTATCAATTAATATCAACATTGGTTAATTATAATAATAATTATAATAATTATTTAATTTCAAAGATAATTTATCCATTTCAAGAAAATGTTGGTAAATATTTTGATAACAATTGGTTAAATTATAAATCTGTAATTCAAGATCATTCAAAATTAATTGCATTGGGTACAATTAATAATAATAATGAAATGGTTGTTTCAAATGCTTATATAAACATTCCTGATCCTATTGAAAAATGTATACCACCAAAATCAATAAAATGCAACTCACAATCAATTATTACAAATTCAAGAGATTTTAATAGATGTTTAACAAATTCAACTTGTACTCCACTTGCCTTTAATGGTAATACTACAGTAGTAATCCCCATTTACCCAACTTGTCCAAAAGGTTATTATCTTACTTTTTTTACAGGAAATAATGGTGGAAAATTAGAATTTAATTGTGATGCTAATTTTTTAACAGATACTTATTAAATAAAATAAAATAAAATAAAATAAAATAAAATAAAAAAAAAATAAAAAAAAAATTAAAAAAAAAAAAAAAATTTAATAAATAATAAAAAAAAAATTAAATAAATAATATTAAAAAAAAAAAAAAAACCAGATAAAGAAGAAAATTAAATTAAATAAAAAAGAATAAAGAATTAAAAGAATTAAAAGAATTTAAAGAATTTAAATAATTTATTGAATAAATTACAATTGTTTGATTATTTTAGGAAATGTTGATTCATTTTTTAAATTATTTCATCATTATAGATTATTAAAATTATTATTTTTATTATTATTATTATTATTATTATTATTCCCAAATTCAATAAAATAAAATAAAATCAAGATCTAAATCAAACCTATGATCTTTGTAAAATGGTTTTGTTTTTATTTATTTTTTTTTAACTATCTAATTTTTTTTTTTTATTTATTTTTTTTTATTTTTTTTTTTGTATTTTCCAAATTAAAATGTTTAAAGATGCTGACATTTATTAACATTAATTTAATAATTAAGTGAAAGATTTAATTTTTATTTAATTTTTATTTTTTTTTTATTTTTTTTATTTTTTTTTTTTTCAAAGATTATTAATATGTAACCACAACTTGTATTTTTTATTTGAAAAAAAAAAGGACAAATATAGATTTTTTTTTTAAAAAAAATATCCAGTTTTTATGTCATATTAAATTGAACTCTATTACACTTTTATAAATAGGGGTGGTGGGGTTGGAAAATACTATCCACTAAAAAAAAAATGTTTTAAAAAACGGTTTTTTTTTTTATTTCTTAATAGAGACTTTCTGAAAAAAGTCAATTCAATGATATATGGTTATACTATAAGGCCATATTAAATTAAAAAAAAAAAAAAAAAAATAAAAATATAATTTAATGAGGAATTATATATATATTTTTTTTTTTTAATAATTAAATTTTTATTTTTTTTTTTATTTTTTTTTTTATTTTTTTTTTTTAAAGTTCTCCTATAAAAGTGTTAAATTTTTTTTTTTTATTATAAAACATTTTCATTTAATTTAATAAACAAATAAACAAACAAAGCAAACAGACAATATATAAAATAAATAAATAAAATTTTATATAAATAAAAAAAAAAATGATAAAATTATTTTGTATATCAGCAATATTGTTTATATTCATTTTTTCACTTGGTGAAAGTACATTGATTAGACCAAATTTTTATTATAGAATTGATTGGGAAAACATAAATTGTATTAGAGCTCCATGTCCACAATATTCAGCACAAAAAGTCAATACAAATGAAAATTCAACTGCAATTTTAAGTTTCATTTACCCAGATGGCTATAATAAATCATACCTTTTTTCTGAAGAGGCCAGATCTCTCATTATTTTTGGTTCTATCCAACCAAACCCAAATTTCCCAACTGAAGCAAAAGATTTAAAAGTTGTAAGAGTTTATAAATCATTACCATTAGGTAACCCAGCATCAGCAACTGATAAATATTATATTTTTGGTGATAATGGTATGTGTTTCATTTTTTTAAAATTATTATTATTATTATTATTATTATTATTTTTATAGAATAAATTATTAATATTTTTTTATTTTAAAATTAGGTGTCAGATGTGTCACTACCCCATGTGCATCAACAGATGCAGTTTTATTGAATATCCGTACTAAACAAACTGTTAGTGATATACTCATGCCATATTCAAAGAACGTTGGTAAATATTTTGATTCTGCATGGTTAGGATCTAAAACAGTTAGATCAGATGACTATGGTTTAATCGGTCAAGGTACATTCAGTAGTGGAAAAATTACAATATCAAATGCTTTCATTCATTTACCAGATCCAATTGGTAAATGTGATTCATTGCCATTATTAAAATGTCCAGGTGGTTCGATTATGACATACTCTCGTAATGAAAATCGTTGTTTAGCTTCTCCAACTTGCACTCAATCTTCATTCTGTACCTTGGGTATGCCACTTTGTCCAGCAGGTTATCGTTTAGATCAATTCAGAGCAACTGAAGCAAATGGATGTCCAAAATATTATTGTGATCCAACCTTTGTTTGTAAAACACATTAATTTCTTTTTTTGTTAATTTTCTAAACAATTGTAAAAAAAAAAAAAATAAAAAAAAAATAAACACCTCCTTTTTTATTATTAATTTTTTATTTTATTTTCAAAAGATTATAAATATTATTAATTGTTAATCACAATTTTAAAAATTTTTTAATAATAATTTTATTTTCTTGAATTATTATTTTTTTTTTTAATAATCCTAAAATTAAAATAATTCAATTGGTATTTTATAAAATATTGTAAATTCCAATTATTCAATAATTGTATACAATAGCCCAATAATTTACCTAATTTGGTACAATCTACAAATTTAAAAAATCACCCAAAATATTAAATTATAACAATAGATATCAGAATTACTTCAATGATAATAAAAATATTCAGTTTTTAATTGAATTTTTATTTTTTATTTATTTTAAATTTAATAAAATTTTTTATTTTTATTTTTTATCATTATTATTTTTTTTTTTTATTTTTTTTTTTTTTTTCAAAAAATAAATATAAATAATAGTTTTTTTTTTTATTTTTTATTTGAATTTTATTATTAAAATTATAAAATTAGTATATAATAATAATAATAACAATAATAATTAAAATAATTAAAATAATGATTAAAAATTATAAATTACTTTTATTTACAACATTCACTTTATTTTTTATTACATTTGTAAGTGGTAGTAGTATTTTAAAAGCAAACTTTTATTATAAAGTTGATTGGGAAAATGTTCAATGTTTCGTTCCACCATGTCCAAAATACACAATTCAAAAATTAAATACAAATGAAAAATCACAAAAAATTTTAGATTTCATTTTCCCAAATGGTTTAAATAAAACAACACTTTTGGGTGATGAATCTAAAACTCTTATAGTTTTAGGTACCACTCAACCAAGTTCAAAATTCCCAAATAATGCAACTGATTTCCTTGTTACCAGAGTATATAAATCATTACCATTAGGTAATAAACAAACTTCAACTGATAAATATTATATGTTTGGTGATAATGGTAATTTTTAATTTATTTAATATTTATTTTTTTTTTTTAAAATTTATTAATATTTATTAATATTTATTAATATTTATTAATATTTATTTATTTATAGGAACAAGATGTAAGACATCACCATGTCCAAATATTGTTGCAGCTTTATTAAATGTACATAGTCAGGAAATAATAAATACAATTAGTCAACCATATGAGAAAAATGTAGGATTTTTAGATTCAGTTTGGTTAAGTTCAAAAAATATTAGATCTGATGATTTTGGTTTAATTGGACAAGGAACAATTAAAAATGGAGTTATTTCAATTTCAAATTCATTCATTTATTTACCAGATCCACCAATAAAATGTCCAGAACTTCCATTATTGAAGTGTGTTGAAGGTAATTCCATGACCTATTCTCGTGATGAAAATCGTTGTCTTGTCTCACCAAGATGTACTAAATTTGGTGTTTGCACTCTAAGTATTCCACTTTGTAATAAAGGTTATCGTCTCGTTTCTTTCCCATCAACTGAATTAAATGGTTGTCCAAAATTCTTCTGTGATCCAGAATTTGTTAATAAAACTCATAAATAAATACACTACCATTATTCCATTTGTTCACATCTTTTTTTATTTATTTATTTTTTATTTTATTAATTTTTAATTAATTGATCTATTTTAATAATCATAGAAACTGTATCAATAATCATTTTTAACATTATTTCTTTTCCTTTTAATGATTCAATAACTCCTAAATCTATCATATTACATAATTTACCATTTTCTAAATTAATTGAAATATTATTATTATTATTATTATTATTATTATTATTATTATTATGAATTGATTTTAAATGTTGAAATAATATTATGGAGTCGAAACCAGCATTACTAATCAATAGTTTTGGTATTATTTCTAAAGATTTTGAAAATGCTTTTATACTATTCATATATTTAATAATATCTTGTGGTTTTTCATTTTTCATTAATTCTTTAAACTTATCACTCTTTATAAATTTTTCTAATTCAACCGATAACATTATTTCATTTGAGCCACCACCTGCAATAACCTTTTTACTTTCAACAATTAATGATAATATTGAAATTGAATCATTTAATGACTGTGTGTATATAATATATATTTGAAAGAATTTAAAAAGTAGTAATTAATTAATATATTATTTTTTTTTTAAAAAAAAAAAAAAAAAAAAAAAAAAAAAAAAAAAAAAAAAAAAAAAATAGATATATCTCTTACCCTTTGAACTTCTTCAATAATGAATATCGAAGGTGCTTTTAATAAAAATGTACATATTTTACAATTATTATTTTTAATCTCTATGTAATATTCTGATTGTTTTTCAAATAAAATATTTAAATTACAATTACCAAAAATACTACCACCACTACTGCTACTATTTTTAGTGATATTTGATGTAATTGAATTTAAAATTACTGAAGAATTTGTAACTTGTTGAATATTAAATAATTGATTATTATCTAGATTAAAAATTGTTTTTATATTATTATCTTGTAATAATTTCAAACAAGATAATGATATTCTTTTACTTGAAAAAATTATAATATTATTATTATTATTGCAAGTTGTATTTTGTTTTTTTAAATTATCAATAAATTCTTTTGCCTGTTTAATTTCCAATTGTCTTTTTTCATTTTCAATCATTTCTCTTTTCTATAAAAAAATAAAATAAAATAAAATAAAATAATATTACTTTTAGTTAATTATTTTTATTATTATCATTATCATCTAATTTTTTTTTTTTTAAAAAAAAAATACAAACATTAAAATTTAAATTACTATATTGAATAAGTTTAAAAGAATTTTCATCAATATATCCAATATCAAAATTAATTAAAACTACATTAAAAGTTAAAGCTAGTGATGGTGATGATGAAATTTCATTATTATTATTATTATTATTAATTGAAATTAAATTTGAATAATTTAAATTTAGTGGTAATATTATACCTCTAATTAATTTACTTGATGATATATTATTACCTAATAATTTAATATATTTTACATTTGATTGAATATTATCAAATACTCTAATTTTATCGATTTTATCACCATCAAAACCATTATCATCATCATCATCATCATTATCATCATTATGTTTAACTATCTCTTTAATTATTGATATTGCTTCAAAACAATATCTTGTAAACTGTTTTACATAGCTATTTAATATTTTTGATGATAATGAAGTTGATATAATTTGTTCAAGTATTTTAATTGTTTCATATTCGCTACCACTATTATTATTATTATTAATAATATTAAAATTATTTGATAATAAATCATTTGTTATTGATAATTCAATAGAATTTGAGTTTAATAATAATTTAGATTGTTCATATGCTATGGTGAATGCTTTAATGATTAAATTTGGATGATAGTTTCTGATTAATAGTTTTTCTGATTCTTTTAATAATTTACAAGCTAAAATAACTCCAGATGTAGTACCATCACCTATTTTTGTCTGAATGAATGTAGTACATAATTACAATTAATTAGTATATATTTTTTAAAAATATGAATAAAATACACAAGTATTGTGTACACAATTTTATGGTTTTTTTTTTATTTTTTTTTATTCAAATATTAGTAATATAAAAAATACATACATCAATTGAATTTGATAATTGTTGTAATATAATACCTAATGGATGTGAAATAGGTAATGATTTCATGATAGTTGCACCATCATTTGTTATTATCAAATCATCAGTATCGAGTTGTTGACTTTCATTTTTTTCAAATGTTTTACTCTTTTGTATATTCACAATCACTTTATCTAATCCTTTTGGTCCTAGTGATGTTGATAATATTTTAAATATTGCATGAACTGCTGTGAATTCTAATTGTTTCATTAAATCTCTCCCATTTGAATATCTGATTGATCAGAGTTAAAAATAAAAAAAATAAAAAAAATAAAAAAAAAAAATTTGAAAAGTCATTTCACAAAAACAAAAAAAAAAAAAAAAAACTTTTTTATTTTGCCATAATCAATTTTGTTTATTTTTAATGTAATTTTTTGATTTTGTTGATGGTTTTTTAATGGTTATACTTGAATTAATAATAATAAAAGAATAAATAAAAAAAATTAATATGTTAATTAAAAATTAATCAAAAACCAAAATAATAATAATTAGGAAATCAAATAATTTTGATTATTAACCCTTTACACCATTGTCTAAATTACAATACACCTGCAAATGTATCAAAAATAAAATAAAATAAAATAAAATAAAATAAAACAAAATAAATTAAATTAAATTAAAAAATAGTTTTCAAAGAAATAATATTTTCTTAAGTAAAAATTATGTATTAAAGAATGTTGGTAAATTGAAAAAAAAAAAAAAAAAAAATTTGGAAAAAAAAAAAACTAACTAGTTAGTTTTTTTTTTTTCCAAACCAATCCATTAATTTAAAATCTTGGGATAATAAAAATCCCCCCAAAAAAAAGATCAATACTATCGTTTGTTTATAATGTTTAATCAAAATTGTATAGGTTGAATATAAAAAAAAGAAAATTAAAAGAAAAAAAAACATTTTATTATTTATTATAAAATAAATTTAATTTTGACCAATCAAAAAAAAAAAAAAGATTTTTGTTGAAAATTTTTAAAAAAAAAGTTAAAATAATAGATGCGAATATTTGCATCTTCAACCTCTAAAAAAAAACCCTTTGACTAAGATCCTACCAAATTCATATTATAATTCCATTAAAAAAAAAATAATAATAAAAAAAATAGTAAAAGTTTATTTTAAATTTCCTTTCTAATAAATTGATATGATTTTTTATTTAAAATTATTTTTTTAGTTTTTTTGAATTAATTTGTTTTTTTTTTTTTTTTTTTTTTTTTTTTTTTTTTTTCCTAAAAGTATAAATAGAATATAAAATAAATTTTATTTTATAATTTAAATTTTAATATTTAAAAACAATAATAAAAAAAAAAAAAAGAAAATGTTAAAAAATACATTTATTACTTTAATCTTTACAATTATTTCAATTTCAATTTGTTTTGGTAGTCAATTACCAACAAACTATTATTTCAAAGTTACCCATGTTCCAATTTATTGTATTACCACACCGTGCAGTCAATACCGTGTCTATAAGGTAAATACTCAAGATCCAGAGATTGTTATTGAAAATTTCGTTTTCCCAAATGGAGTTGAACAAAACTATTTCTCACTTCAAGAAGCCAATACTGCTATCCTTTATGGTACTATCATTGCAAACAGAAATGGTTACAATGTAAATGATTTTAAAGTAAAAAGAGTTTATAAACAACTTCCACAAGGTAATGCTTTAACATCAACTGATAAATATTATATGTTTGCTTCATCAGGTAATTATTATTATTATTTTTATAATTATTATATATTATCCAATTTTAATAATTATTAATTGTTTTTTTTTTTTAATTTTACCAACAGGTATTGTTTGCATTACAACACCATGCCCATCAGTTTCAGCAATTTTATTAAATATTGATAATGCTGCAACCAATGTTAATGATGTTAAGCAACCATATGAAAGTAATGTACCACTTTTCGATAGCAATTGGTTATTCCAAAAGCAATTTGAGTCAGAATCTAACAGATTGATTGGTGTTGGTACAATTAATAGTCAAGGTGAAGTGATTGTTTCTTCTTCTTTTGTAAGATTACCAGATCCAATTTCAAATTGTCCAGCATTACCATTATTAAAATGTCAAGGTGGTCATGTTACAGTTTACGAAAGAGATTCAAATCGTTGTTTAACAAATCCACAATGTTCAAATGATAATGACACTCGTGCTTGTATCCTTTCAATTCCAACCTGCTCAACTGGTTATGATTTAGTATCTTATACTTCTATTTCAACTTGTCCAGCATACAACTGTGATGCTTATTTCTTAACAAAAACTTATTGAATTTAATTTAAATACATATATTTATAAATAAATAAAAAAAAATAGTAATATATTTTTTTTTTATCACGTACTGGTACTCTTTTATATTGACAATATCTTTTTTGTGTAAATAAATAAATAAATAAATAAATAAATAAATAAATAAATAAATAAATAAATAAATAAATAAATAAATAAATAAATAAATTTTTAAACTTTTGTTAAATAAAGAAATTAATTTTATTTAAAAAAAAAAAAAATAAATAAATAAATAAATGAAAATAATAATAGTTTACATTTCGTTTAAAAAATAAAATTATTATTATTACGATCTGAATTTCTATTGTTATTATTAAAATTATTATTAGATGCTGTAAAAGTTCTATGTTGAGTTGTTGTTCTAGTTGTTCTAGTTGTTATTGGTCTTGCGCTATTTGTGTTATTATTGTTATTATTTCTATTATAATTTGTTTGTTGTTGTTGTTGTTGTTGTTGTTGTTGTTGTTGTTTATTACCAGTTGCTAAATTGCAATTAAATGTACATTGAAAACAATGAAATGGTTTTTTATGAATTGGGTCAGGTGGAGAATTTCTACATTTTGGACAAATTGTATAACTTTTATCGTTTATAGGATTTCTTACACTAAGAACTTGATATTGACAAATTGGACAATTTTGTGGTACACCCATTGAAGTTACCAATTGAGAGATATCACCATTCTTTGGTAAATCAAAAGTATCAATACATTGAGGACAAAATAAAATTCTTTTTGGTGCTTCTGGATTTTGATCAGATTTATATTGCATTTTACCATTACATTTACCACAACGTGAGAATTGAGAAACCAAAACACGAAATTCACCACCTTTTGGATCGGCAGGTTCATAATATTCTCTAAATGATCTATCGAAACAATTTATATTTTGATTTGCCAATTGATAAAGTTGTTTATACTTTTCAATGGTTGATAAGAGTACTTCTTGTTTAGTTTTTTGACCTCTACTAATTTTATCTACATCAGCTTCGATTGCAGCTCTAAGATTTGGTTTTGAAAATTCAAATCCCATTAATTCATAACTTGCAACCAATGATACACCTAAATTTGAGGGAACAAATTGATTACTTTCATTCTTTTTAACATAAAAACGATCTTGAATAGTTTGAATATGAGTTGCCATCGTTGCATCTGTACCGATTTTATTATTATCCATGGCTGTCAATAGTTCTGCCTCTGTTATATAATGAGGTGCAACGGTTGTACCTTTTGTAAGATCAATTCTTTTTGGTGTAAATCTTTCACCTTTTTGATAGGTTGGTATTAGTTTATCATTACGTTTATCGAATGGATAAACTTCAAGATAACCCAATTTCAAAACCATTGTACCAGTCTCTGAAAATCTTTCACCCTGAATATCGATGGTAACCGTTGTATTTGCAAATACAGATTCCTCAGAACAACATGCTAAAAATCTACGAGTAATGAAATCATAAATCTTTTTCAAATTACCCGATAAACCAGTGGCTGATGAAGTTGGATGAATTGGTGGATGTGAATTATCATTGTTTTTACCTGATTTTGGATAAACAAATTGATTGTTATTAATTAATCTACTTGCATAAGCACCCCATTCAGGATTTGATGCTTGGTTACCAATCAAACCTTTTAAATCGGTTCCTGCTTGAAATGAATCTGTCTCTGTTCTTGGATAACTAATTAAGCCTTTTGTATAAAGTTCCTCTGCATATTGCATAGTTTGAACTGATGAAATTCTTAACTTTTTCGATGCCGCCTTTTGAAGTTCAATCGTTGTCAAAGGTACAGGTCTATATCTACTCTCTTTTGAAGTAACATCAACAACCGTTGCCTCTGTATTATCTAAACATTTCTCATACAATATAAATGCAGCTGTATAATCAAACAAACGATTTCTACACCATGAAAATGTAACAGGTATCATCTTACCACTACTAGTATCCATTTTTTCATGAACCACTGATAAATGCCAAAAATCCTCTGGTTTAAAATTTACAATTCTAAAATATCTTTCAACTACAAATCCTAAAGTTGGAAATTGGCATGGTCCATAACTAATAATTTCTTTACCACTTGAATTATTATTACTATTATTAAGTATATTACCATTTGCTGGTGTAGTAGTCTTTGGTTGATTATCACTATTTGAAATGATTTTAAATTTCTTTAAATATAAAGTTTGAAATCTTGTGAAAGCAGCACCAATTCTAAGATCAATCTCCATTCTAGTATCAACTGCAATTGAATCTTTTTCATTTGGTTTTGCAAGGTTTTTACAAGCTCTATCAATTTCTCTTGGAATGATTGCAGAGAAATGTGCTCTATAAAATTCAAATTTCTTTTTAGCATTTTTACAAACTTCCAATACTTCAAATGCAATATTTTCACCCTCTCTATCACAATCTAACCAAAGAATTAATATATCAGCTTTCTTTATCTCTCTTTCCAATGTTTTCTTTAATGGTTCTTTATCTGATGGTACTGTTTTTCTTATTGGTGCATCAAATAATTGAATTGGATCGCATGATGCCCATGGTTTAAATTGTTCAACTACATCAATCTCCATTAAATGACCTGTAACTGATGTGAATGTCATTTCGCAATCATTAAAATTCAATATATTATATTTAAAATCCCAAAGTTTATTATATTTTGAAAATCCTTCTCTCTTTTTTTTAAATAATAAAAATGAATAAAATAAAAAAAATAAAATAAAATGTTTGTAAATAATTAATAATTTTTTCTTTTTTTTTTTTTTTTTTTTTTTTTTTATATTAAATTTGAAAACTTACAACTGTTGCTCTTTTATTTGATAATATTGCTGCAATCTCTTTTGCTGCTGATGGTTTTTCAGCAACATTCAATATCCTTTTTGTCATTTTTTTTTTTTTTTTTATATGTACATATATTTATTATAATTATTATTTCATAAACTCTATTTACATAATAATTTTTAATTTATTATTTATTTGTTGATATCTTAAGTATTTGAAAAAGTATAAAAAAAAAAAAAAAAAAAAAAAAAAATGAAAACTGTGAAAAAACAATTGTTTAAAAAAAAATAAAAAATAAAAAAATTAAAAAAATAAAAAACACTACATTTTATTTCTGAGAAATTGTTGGTTTTGTTGAAATTTTATTTTATTTTTGATATTTAAATAAAACACATTTTTGGGAAATATTTGATTAAATCTTTCTTTAAAAAAAAAAAAAAAAATTAAAATTAAAATTAAAATTAAATATTTATTGATAACCTTGAATTAATAAATCCTGAAATACTTTTAATGTCTCCATATCAAAGTTGCATTCTTTTACTAAATTTTCAAATTTATCATTATTGTCTTTAATATCCTTTAATATTTCTTCATCAATTGATGATAAACTATATATATATTTAAAAAATAAAAATTATTAATAAACAATAATAATAATAATAATAAATTTAATTAAATACACATTACCATTTTAAAAAAACTAAAATTAACATTTTCCAATGATTTCTTCTTAAAGATGGTACAGGTTTATCAAATTTAAAAGTGTCAATTAAAATTGTAACTTTTTCTTTTGCAGTTGTAATTTTGAAACCTAATTGATCGATTACACTTTGATAAACTAATGATAATTGAGAATGAAGATTAGATTTAATTTGTAAATTTTGTTCTAATATATATTCATAATTGATTTGATTAAATTGTAAAAAGTTATTGGTATGTTTAGTTGTAAATTGACTTAATGTTGAATAAACCATATGATAATTTGAAATGTGTGGTTTAAATAATTCTTCAACCCTTTTACTAGACATTTGTGTTGGTCTAAATAATGAAAATTCATCTTCACTTTTATCACTCTTATTTTCATCCTCCTCATCTTCATTAATGTTATTATCATTTTCATCCTCATCTTCATTTAAAACCATTGGTGCATCGTCTTGTTCATCTCCTAATAATGTATCATCTTCACTATAATAATTTAAATCACTATCATCATCATCCTCCTCATCATCACTATCCCTAATTTTAATTTCTTTTTTTTCTATTGGTACCTTTAAATCATCTGTAATAATAGTTTTTTTCTTTGGTTTACTTATAGTTTTATTTGTTGTAGTTGATTTTTGTGGTTGTTTATCTATTTTGGTTTTTTCATTATCTACATTTTTATCAAATGTTAAATTTGGTGGAATTAAACTTGCATTTTCATTCTCTGTAATTACTAATGATTTTCTATTTATATATATATATTAGTAATAATATTATATATATATATATTTATATAGAAAATGTATACATACTCAAATTTATTTAAGAATTCAATTGGTTTAGATGCTGGTTTTGGTGCTTGTTGTGATTGTGTTTGTGTTTGTGATTGTGTTTTTGTTTGTGATGATATTAAAGTTTGTTCAGTTGGTAAAATCTTTTTACTTTCAACATTTCTTAAGTAAACAGCAGTTTCATCTAATGTTGATGCATATAATTTTGATTTAACTAAACAATCTGATGAACAAAACATTGATAGTTCTTCAACATTGTATACTTTTTGTTCTTTTACTGAAATAAAATATTTTTGATTCAATTTCTTTACTCCTAATGGTTTACTACAACATGGATATCCACATTTACCTGATGCCGATCTCTCTGCTACAACATCTTTAAAATGATCAGGTTGAAATAAATTATACTAATATTAAATATATATAATTAGTATCATTTATAAAATTAAAATAATTGTTATTTATTTATTAATACATACATAATGAGATCTTAATTCATTTTCAGTTGTTTCATCCTCAATTAATGACATTTGAGCATCATATGTTAATTTGTCAAAGTGGATCTTTTCTTTAATTGATTTTTTTAATATATCAGATTTTTTTTGTACGTTTGGTTTATTAAGTGTATTTATAGTTGTATTTGTGGTATTATTAGTTGTAGTGCTATTATTACTGCTATCTAATTTTAAGTTTGAAAGTTGTTCATTCAGTTTATTAGTTGAGGGATCACTATTATCAGATGTCATTGGTGGTTTCTTTCTTATAACTTTTTTAACAACCCTTATTTTTGGTTTTGGTATAACTCCATTTAATGTATTTTCTTTATTTTCCATCTTTTTTTTTTTTTTTTTTATTGCATGTATCAAATGCAATAACTAATTCATATACAATTGAAAATAAAAAATAAAAAAAAAAAAATTAAAAAAATTAAAAAAAAAAAAAAAAAAAAAAATTAAAAAAAAAAAAAAAATTAAAAAATAAAATTAAAAAGTTATAAATTAAAACATTAAGATTTTGAGGGATCGAATACTGTGAATTTATATAAATTGTACATATATTTGGTTTTTTTTAATTTAAAATTCAAAATTAAAATAAAAAAAAATTAAAAAAAAAATTAGACACTTTTTTTATTATTACTATATTAATAATAAATTAAGATCTCTAATTAGTACTTTCAATGTTTAATTCTTTATAAATTATTTTTTAAGCATTCCTATCAAATAAATTTTTTATTGGAATAAAAAAAAAAAAAACAAAATTATTACAAAAATAAAAAATTATATATGAATCGGGTTTTTTTTTTCTGTGTTTTGAAATCAAATTATTATTTTCACTGAAAAAAAAAAAAAAAAAAAAAAAAGAAAAATTTGGGAAATCAAAAATATTTAACACACAATTTTTTTTTTTATTTTTTTTAATTTTTATCTTCACATTTTTTATTATTCTTTTTTTATTATTTGTAATATTATTTGTATTATTATTATTATTATCTATATTTAATTTTTATATTTAGCAATCACATTTTAAGAAAAAAAAAAAAAAAAAAAAAAAAAAAAAAAAAAAAAAAAATAAATGTTTTTTTTTATTAAAAAAGAAGAAATGAAAATCTCTCCATATGAAAAAGAACAAAAAATTAACCAAGTTCTATCAATGTTCCCATTACTCGTAAGTTTTTAAAATTTTAAATTTTAAATTTTTTTTTTTTTTATTTACTAATTGTTTTTTTTTTTTTTTTTTTTTTTTTTTTATATATATAAAGTCAAGAGATCATTTCTTGTATTCAACATTAGAAAGAAATAATTGGAGTTTAGATGCATCACTTACAATTCTTCAAAGAAGACATGAATACTTGGAAGCAGAACAATACCAAATCGAAAGAAAATTAGAAGAGAACCGTTTAAAGAAAGAACGTGAACAAAGAGAACGTGAAAGAGAATTAAGATTAATTGCACAAGTTAGAGATATTTTCGGTAGTAAATTCACAGATCATCAAATTCAACGTGCACTCTATGACAATCGTAATAATGTAGAGTCAACAATTAACCATTTCATGAGAGAAATTGACCAAGAACAATATCGTGAAAGACAAAGAAGACAACAAAGATTGGATGAAGAGGATCGTTTACAACGTCAACGTGAACGTGATGAATATGAAAGACGTGAAAGAAACAAAAAAAGAGTCAATGACCTCTTATTAGAAATTAAATACTCTTCACCAGAACAAAAAAGACAATTGGCTCAATCCAAATTGTTCCAAGATGTTTTAAAAGATTTCGATCATCTCACTGTTTTTGATCAACCACCACCACCACAAATTAAAACAATTTATGTCCCAGTACCACAACCAATTCCACAACCAAGATATGTTAATAATTTCCCAACAACACCAACAATGCCATCATTTTCACCACCAGACTATAATTCCTCAATGTTTAATAATGGTAATAAACCACCAACCACCACTACCACCACCACTTCAAATCAACCATTCCAAAATTTAGACCCATTTAATAATACTGCAATTACTCCATTTTCAACAAATCCATTCTTTGTTGATCAAAATGTAAGTCAAGGTTTAATGAAAACTAGACCAGAAGAAGAATCTGCTAGAAAATTAAAAGAATTATTCCCAAACACCTCTGATGAAGTAGTTAGATATGTTTTATTATCAACCGATAATAATATGTCTTTGGCAATCCAAAATCTTTTGGATATCACCATCAAAGTTGAAAATTCTAAAAACGCTTCAAATTAAAAGATTATTACAATTTAAAACTCTGTAATACATATGTAAATATCCCAAAATAAAATCAAATTTTTTTTTTTTTATAAATTTTTTTTTTTTTTTACCAAAAATCCCAAAAATAGTATTTTTTTATTCAATTTTCCATTTTCAAAAAAAAAAAAAACTACGTCACAAAACTTTTATAAAAAAATTTAGTCACGAGACTTTCAAAAAAAAAAAATTTTACTTTTTTTTTTTTTTTTTTTTTTTTTTTTCAGTTTCGGCCCTTATATTTTTTTTTTTTTTTTTTTTTCATTTTTTTTTTTTTATTCAACCAAGCGAAGAAACTTTCCTTTATTTTTTATATTGGTATGTAGAAAAATTTAACATAAAAAAAAAAAATAAAAAGAAAAATTTTAGTGCAAGCAATATATTTAATGATGATACACAAAATCATATGTCAATTCCTTTAACATGAAATAGAATGATTATAACGATTTTCCATTTAACTGACAATATAATGCTTCGCTATTATTTTTTAAAACAAAAAAAAAAAAAAAAAAAAACCAAATTGTCTAACTTCTTTTTTTTTTTCCTTTATAATTATTAGAGTTTCTTTTTAATGTCCAAATATGAGATTATCACTTTATTTTTTTTTTAAAAAAAAAAAAATTCCGAATAAGAAAAAAATAAATAAAAATTATATATCTTTGAAAAAAAAAAATATTTAAACTTTTTAAAAATTTATTTGTGTTTGGTTTTTTTTAATACTTTGTATTTTTTTTTGGAATTAGTTTATTTAATTTTTTCTTTTGTATAGATAATATTTTTTATTTATACTTTGTTTACAATTTTCATTTTTTTTTTATTTTATTTATTTTTTTTATTTTCCATTTTTTTTTTTATTTTTTTTTTTTTTTATTTTTTATTTTTTTTTTATTTTTTTTATTTTTTTTGAAATTTTGAACAAAAAAAAAAAAAATTTATTTTTTTTTAATTTTTATTTTGCATTTACATTAAACAAAAAAGGGTCATTTATTGACATATATAAAAGAAATCACAATACAAAATGTTTGGAAGAACTTTAAATACATTCACATCAAGAAATGCACCACTTGTCAGAAACTTTGATAAATTTATTGTAAACAATACCCTTACATCCAAAAACATTTATTTAAGTCAAACCAACACAACCAACACCCCATTATCATACTCAACTCAAGCAAAGAAACCATTCACTATCACTGAAAAAAGAATTGATGAACTTAAAACTCCATACCAACCAACCTCACCACATCTTACCATATATAAATTCCCATTACCAGCCGTTATGTCAATTATGCATCGTGCTACTGGTATTTGTTTAGCTTTAGGTAAGCATTTCAAAATTTTAATTATTTATAATATCACATACATTCACACATAAAAACATATCCAATATATATTTAAATATTAGAATATTACATCCACCTACCAAATTTTTTTTTATTTTTTATTTTTTTTTATTTTTTTTTATTTTTTTTTTTTTATTATTATTATTATTTTTTTTTATTATTTAAAGATGAATATAAATTCATCATTATAAAAGCAAATAATAGATTTAATTATAGAAGATTGGATTAATTAGGGATGAAGCAAAAAAAAAAAAAAAAAAAAAAAAAAACTATTGTCAATTGTTGGAGTTTTTTTCTATTTTTTTTTTATTATTATTATATTATTATATACTAGAAATATAATTAAAACAGTTTTTAATATATTTTTATCTTATAATTTATAACATAATAGGTATTACTGGTCTTGCAGGTGTTACTCTTTTTGCACCACATGACGCAATTCACTACATCCAACTCCTCCATACTCAATACCCAGCATTAGTTTACCCAGCCAAATTTGCTGTTGCATTACCATTAACTTATCATTTCTGTACTGGTGTTAGACACATCGTAAGTCATTAACAATAATAATAATAATAATAATAATAATAATAATAATAATAATAATAATAATAATAATAATAATAATAATAATAATAATAATAATAATAATAATAATAATAATAATAATAATAATAATAAATAATAATAATAATATAAAATTGGAATAATTTAAACTAATTATTTATATTTTTATTACTTTTATTTATAGATTTGGGATGAAACCGTTAAAGGTCTTTCTATTTCACAAATTGAATCTTCTGGTAAAGTTCTTTTAGCTGTCGTTGCAGTTTTATCAACTATTTTCACCTTTGTTTCATTTAAATAATCAATTTAAAATCAAACACTTTCATATATCATTTTAATAATAATATATTGGTTTTAAATAAATTTAATAACCAATGTAAAAAAATAATCATTTATAAATATAACAGTACAATTAAAAAAAAAAAGAAAAAAAAAAAAAAAAAAAATAAATAAAAGATAATCAAATTTAATCCATATTTTTCTTTTTTAAAAAGTAAAGCTTAAACCATTGGAAAATATACAAAAATGGAAAAAAAAAAGAGTTCAAGTTTTTTTTTTTTTTATAAATTATAAATTTTTTTTTTATTTTTTTTAAAATGGAATTACAGTATTATTAAATAATGAAGGTTTAAACCTTTATATATAATTAAGGATTTTTTATTAAAAATAATTTTTGGTATGTTGGACGAAAAAATAATTTAATTTGTTGTATAGTTTTTCTAATTTATAATATGCGTGTTGTTGAATTATATTTATAACATTTATATCAATATGATTTTTTTTTTTTTTTTTTTTTTTAAGGATTATTTGTGGTGATCGGAATATTATTATTTGGTATAATAGGGTTATAAAAATTTGGGTTATTTATATTATTAATATTATTATTATTATTATTATTATTATTATTATTATTATTATTATTATTATTATTATTATTATTATTTTGATTACTGTTATTTTGATTATTATTATTTTGATTATTATTATTATTGTTCTGATTATTATTATTATTGTTGTTATTATTATGATTATTATTGTTATTATTATAATTATTGTTATTATTATTAAATGGGATTGGTATTGGTGGATTATAATTATTGTTGATATTATTATGATTATTATTATTATTATTATTATTATTATTATTATTATTATTATTATTATTATTATTATTATTATTATTATTATTATTATTATTATTAATACTATTATTACTATTATTATTAATAATACTATTATTACTACTATTATTATTATTAATAATACTATTACTACTACCTTGATTAGAATTATTAATAATTGCACTGTTATTAACTGATTCTTCATTTAAAGTGAAATTAATATTTTTTAAACCTGAAGAAACTCTACGATCATGAACTTCCATTACACTTCTCTTTGTTATATTATTCTTACTTGAATAAGAGAGTGCAACTTTTTGAAGGTCTTGACAAGTTAAAAACAATGCTTCGACGGTTGCAAAAGTTATTTTCATTGGACCTTTACTTGTTGAGTAGTTTGAGGATTGTTGTTGATCACGAGATAGATCAACACAAAACAATTTCTTGCAGTGAGTTGCTATCATCAACATTGACTCATCGGTTACTTCAACACAAGCTACCAAACGTAAACTCTTCAAGTTTGCAGCATATTCTGTCAATTGGAATATATCTTCATCTTTGACATCGGTAAATGAAAGGTCTATGGTGGTGAGTGTATTTAAAAGTCTATATGGATTCTTTGGGAAAGTGATTGGGTGAATATTCTTAAAGGATGAAAGATTTAGAGTTGTTAAGTTATGAAGATTTTGAAGTACATGTTGAACACTTGTACGTGTAACTTTGCTACATGATGCCAAATTTAAATCCATTAATTGTGGGCAATCATGAATTAACTCTAAAACACCATGATCTGTAATTAGTTTACAACTCTTTAATGAAATGAATTTTAATTTTTTACATTGTCTTGTTAATGCTTTCAAATCATCATCTGATAAATTATTACTTGATCCCAAATCCATTGATGTAAAATGTGCACAATATGGAGCAAGTGTTCTATTTTTTTTTTTTTTTTTAAAAAAAAATAAAATAAAATAATATATATTAGTAAAATTAAATTTAAAATAATTATTGTAAAAAAAAAAAAAAGAATAAAAAAAAAAATAAAATAAAAAACATACCTAATATCCCAACCTGAAATACCATTAAAATTAAGAAAACTAAGATTTGTATTTTTAATGATATGACAAATACCAGTTGTTGTAATATTTTCAACCTTGTGAAGATTTATAGATTTTAATTTTACAGCACCATTTGCCAAGAGTTCAAGACATTCATCACTTGTTCTACCGCCATCCATATAGACTTGTTCAAGGTTTGGGCATTTTGCAACCAATAATTTAGAAGTTTTTTCGGTTAATCTAAGGTTGTGAAGTCTAATCTCTTTAAGTTGTGGTGTATGAGTGACGATATAATCAATTGTTTTTTGTTTGATATTTAAATTGTTTAAGTTGATTAATCTAACTGAGGCTAATCTTGATGTTAACTCCATATTCTTTAATGCTGAATCAATCTTTTTCTTTGCCATTTCAGAACTAAAACCTAATGTTCTCCATAATGTACTATCGTAGCAACATTCTCTAAATCTTTTTGAAATTCT
>NC_007088.5:5054805-5087305 GCF_000004695.1 Dictyostelium discoideum AX4
AAAAAAATAAAAAAAATAAAAATAAAAAAAAAAAATATTAATAAAAAAATATTAAAATTAATTAAAATAATAATTATAAAAATAATTACCACAAATATCACCAATTTTGAATTTTTGGAAAATTTCTTTTGATTCAAGAATGAAATTTAAATCTAATTCACTTAATTCCTTTTGTGAAAAGTGATTGATACAAAAGGAAACAATATCTAACATATCAATAAATTTATTATATTTTCTAGTTTTTGTATCATAAACTGGTAATGAAAGAACTTTCTTTTTTATCATTAACTAAATAAATAAATAAATATTAAAAAAAAAAAAAAAAAAAAAAAAAAAAAAATATTAATATTACAATAATTATTCCTTATATACTATTTTTTATTTATTTTATTTTATTTATTTATTTATTTATTTATTTATTTATTTATTTATTTATTTATTTATTTTTATTTATTTATTTTTTTTAAAATAATTTATTTACCTCGAAAGCATCTTTAACTGGAGAGTCAGAGTGAACGCTAAAAATTTCAGCGTTTGAATTTGGAAAAATTTCACCAATTGTTGTATTATAAAAGTCAGCCATTTTTTATTTATGTGTATTTATTTATTTATTTATTAAAATAAAATATAAAAAAAAAAAAAAAAAAAAAAATATTTAAAGAAATTTTATAAAGAAAAGAAAAAAAAAAAAAAAAAAAAAATTAATATTTTAATATTATTATAAATCCTACAAAAATGTTTTTATAAAAAAAAAAAAAAAAAAAAACTATTGTTTATTAATATAAATTCTCCTTTTTTAGGATTTTTTTTTTTAAAAAAAAAAAAATAAATATTAAAAAAAAATATTTTTTTTAAAAAAAATTCCTGGTGTTTAATTTTATCGCACTTTACCCTGTTTAATTGAAATTTCAAATGGAATTAAATTGCAAATGTTTTAATGATTCGTTTCTGTTCAATGAATCACAATCAAATCTTGCACTTTTTCAAAAAAAAAAAAAAAATTAATTATTTTTATTTTTTTTTAATATTTTTTTTTTTTTTTTTTGTTTAATTCACATAAATATCTTTTCTTATTCGATAGTGTTTAGAAAAAAATTAAAGGAAAAAAAAAGTTTATTTTTTAAAATTTAAACAATCATTGATTACCTTAAATATAATTTTTGCATTGCACCAATCCTCAACAAAATATTTCACTTTTTCTCATAATAAAAAAAAAAAAAAAAAAAAAAAAAAAAAATTAAATGTATAAATAATAATTAAAAAAATAAATAAAAAGACAAAACACTTTTTTTAGGAATAAATAAAATTTTAAATATTTTCGAATACATTATTATTATTATTATTGGGTGTTTTTAATTTATTTTTATTTTTTATTTTTAATTTTTAATTTTATTTTGATTGTGTTGATTCAAATAATTTTATAATTTTCTTTTCTAAACCAGTTATGGAAGAAGGATTATTAATTGAACATTCTGAATAACCTAATAAATTTTTGTTTCTTAATAAATTATCAATTTCAGTTTTATCAACTGGAGTATTATTTGTGGCAGTTGTTGATTCATTAGTTGTTGTTGTTGTTGTTGTTGATTCATTTGTACTAGCTGATGCAGTGGTTGTATTTTTAATATCAGATTGTAAACCTAATAAATAGATTGGAGTATTTGTGAATTGTTTTTGAAGTTTATCAATTTTATCAGTTAAAACATTAAAAGAGTCGACATTTCCAATTGAGAAAGTTGCAATGAATAATGAATTGAAAGGTATACTATAAAGAGTATCCAAACGATAATCATTGAAATATAATCTAGTTTCATCTTTTAAAGTTTTCAAAATTAATGTCTTTTGGAATGATTTGAAACCAATATGTTGATTACCAATAACTAAACCCAATACAGGTATCTTGTAAGTTGACTTCTTGCCAGATGCCTTATAACGACTTCCAAACATTGGTTTTGTAAAACTTTCAGTCTTTGGTTGATCATCATCAATAAAATTACACCAATCTTCATTCTTATCAAAATTTGAATTTAAAACACCATAATGTTTTGGTAATTTAATTGGAGCATCTTTAGTGGTAGTGGTGGTGGTAGTAGTGGTAGTGGTGGTGGTAGTAGTTGAAGAACTACCTTCACCCTCTGGTGTATTGATTTTATTAGGATCTTCTTCATTTTCTGGTTTTTTGTCATCCAATGCTGGTGTGGTGGTAACTTCAAAATTTGGTTTATCTAAATCATTAAAAATTGAATCTAAACCTTCAGCATTACCTCTTTCTTTTGCTTCCTTTTTATATTGTTCATATTTTGCAGAAGAGGCTTCTCTCATACAAATTGCTAAAAACATTTCAGTGATTAATTCAAAACGTGAGAAAAGTATACAAAGTCCACTAGTTCTTTCAGAGATAGTTTGATAAAAGTAACGATACTTTTCATGAATTGCAACGATACCATAGATTTTGACACCCAACGCTTCGAGATCGTCACATTCTCTAACCCAATTTAAATGATGATTACTATAGTATGGTGGATGTGGAGGACTGTCTCCAATCATGACCAAAGCTTTACTCGTATGAGATGACCATGATAGGAATTTGGCTTTATGTAATGCAAATTCGTAGCATTCAGGCTCGTCACCACCAGATGTTGCCTTTACACCATTGATAAAGTTTACAATTTTATCAACATCAGTTGTTAAATCTAAAATATACAATGGACGCTCCTCACAGAAATCCCCCATTGCCATAATACCAATTCTAATCAATGGAATCTCTTTCATTAATTTAGTAACGGTTTCCATAAGTTTCTTTCTAACTTCAACAATAACTGCATTCATACTTGTTGTAGTATCAAAACAAAATACAATCTCAACATCATTTGAAATTGAATTACCAATGAAATGTGATAAAATCTCTTCCTTATTAATAATTGGTATAACATTTTGACTGCCATTCTCTTCACCTGAGCCACCACTACCACCACCACCACCACTTGAACTTGATTTCTTTTCCAATATTAATGTTTCCATTCTTTTTACAACGCTATGAACTAATTCTTTATCTGTAAATGTTTTACCACTTTGTGATAATATTAATGGTTGTGAATAAATATCTGGTTGATTTGCTGCTAAAACTGAACAAATATGACTTTTTTTTTAAAAAAAAGGTAAATTAATATGTATTATTTTTATTTTTTTTTTTTTATTTTATTTTTTTTTTTTATTTTTTTTTTTTTATTTACCTTTTTAATTCTAAAATTGTTAAACCAGATTTATTTGGAATTGTAACTTTTAAGACAACTGTACCATATTCTACATCAAATGTTAATTCTTTAATTGTTTGTAAATGAATTGTACCTTCTTTTTTAATACCATGTGATCCAATTGTTGCTTGAACATCCATTGGTTCACCTGCAAATACAAGATTGAATTGATACTCTGACATTGAAGTTCTTTCACATACTTTTTTAATTAATACTTCAACTTTATCTGCTGGATTAACATCCAATGAGAATGTAACTGTTGATGTTTTTACTAATATAATCATTTTGATGTTTTTTTTTTTTTTTTTTTTTTTTTAATGAAATAAATTATACAAATACAAATACAAATAAAATTTAAAATACAAATAAATGATAAAAAAAAAAAAAAACTGTTTATGAAGTGAAAAAAAAAATAAAAATGATAAAAAAAAAAAAAAAAAATCCATAAAAAAAAAAAAAAAAAAACCAATTTTTAGATATTTTTTGAAATCAGTTATTTGAAATCAATTCAATGAAAAAGTTAAAAAAAGAAAAAATAAAAATTATTAATAGAAAATACTTTTCATTTTTTTTTTATATACTGAAAAAATAAATAATAATAAAAAAATACAGAAATAAAAATGAAGTTGAGAAATTAATTTTATTTTTATATTAAAAAGGTTATTTTAATTTATTATTATTAATTATTATTATTATTATTTTATATGTGAATTCAAAATTTTTTACTTTTCACACTAAAAAGTTTATAGTTTTTTTTTTTTTTTTTTTAAGATTTTATTTATTTAAATTTTATTTATTTATTTATTTAAGTTTTAATATTGGCTTTTTCAATATTTGATAAAATAAATTGTTTATCTATTCCTTTTTTACCGCTATACCCAATAACCTTACCATTTGAAGAAATAATACGGTGACAGGGAACTAGCAAAAGGAAAATATTTAATCGGCAGCTAGTCGCAATTGCACGAGCATATTTCTTATCAAGTCCTAATTGAGTAGCAACTGATGAATAAGATAAAGTTGAACCATATGGTATGGTTCTAAGATGAGTCCAAACTTTTCTTTGAAATTCAGTACCCAATTCTAAATTTATAGGAGTTTTAAATTCTTGTAGTTTTCCATTAAAATACTGATCTAATTCTTGATTAATTTGTAAAATAATTTTATTATTTGTTTTATTTTTACATTCTTCATCTAAATTTTTACTTTCGTATAATCTTATACCATGTAATGATTTATCATCTGCTGTTATCTTTAATGCTCCAATTGGTGATTTTAAAATAAAAGAATTAATTATTTTTATTTCTTCTTCTTTTTCTTCTTTTTCTTCTTTTTCAATTTTTAATTTTTTATTATTATCATCATCATCATCATCATTATTATTATTATTATTTTCAATTGATTTTCTTATTTTATTATTCATTTTTAATTTATTTTATTTTATTTTATTTTTTTTTTTGGTTGTGTGTTAAAAAATTCATTTTGTAAAAAGGTGAGAAAAAAAAAAAAAAGTAAAAAAAAAAAAAAAAAAAAAAAATAAAAGACAAAATATTATTTAATACTTAGAAATCCATGGTTGGAACTGACCGTTGGAAAAATCAAAAAAAAAAAAAAAATAAAATTAAAAAAAAAAAAATTAAAAATAATTTAATTTAAAAAAAAAAAACGTGATTCGCTTGATTTTTTGAATCATTGTTTTTTTCTTTTTTTTTTTTTTTTTTATTTTTTTTTATTTTTTTTTCCCTAAAGATATTTTCTATTTTTATTTCTATTTTCTATCTTTTTTTTTTTTTTTAAATTTTTCTCTTTCAAAAAAAAAGGTAAAAAAAATTTTAGTAATACTACTTGTATGTAGTAATAAAATTTTAAAAATTTCCAAGTAAAAAAAAAAAAAAAAAAATAAGAATTTAAAAATAGAAATTTTAAAAAAAGGGGTATTTTTAAATTGAAAAAAATGATACCAACACAAACACCCCCAAGACAACAAATGATGAATCATAATCATCAACCACAACAAATACAACAACCACAACAAATACAACCACATCAACCACAACAACAACAACCACATCAATTTAGACCATTGGATGAAAATGCAGAAATTCCATTTTTACAAATTGTAACACCAAATCAAATGATTAAATTACCACCAATGTTTCAAGAACAATATAAACAATTATTAAATAGATGGTCAAATCAATGTATTAAAAAATCTGGATTATTATATACTCAAGCAGTACCATATAATCAAGTTTTGGTATTATTAGAAATTGCTAAAAATGGTGATATTCAAGAATATAGAGATTTCATTCAAGTAATTATTGAGTCAAATCAAAATAAAGATGGTGATGAAAATGAAGAATCAATTCAACAACAACAACAACAACAACAATTAACATTAAAATCAATAATAAATTTAATAGATTTAGAAGGTAATACATCAATTCATTATGCAATTATGAGAAAGAATAAAGCAATGGTTAGTTATTTAATTGATTGTGGTGCAAATTTAGATATTCAAAATTTAGAGGAAGGTCATACACCATTACATTGGGCATGTATTAAAGCAGATTCATCATTTGTGTTACAATTGGTTGAAAATGGTGCAGATATTCATTTGACTGATAAGAGGGGTTACAATGCATTACTTCATGCTGCACAATATAATGAAGTGAATTCAGTGCGTTATTTAATTGAGAAAGGATTGGACCCAGTGCAATGCAAAGACATTCAATTACATACTGCAGTGCATTGGACCTCGTTTCAAGGTCATGCAAATATGGCACGTTATTTCATAAGTTTAGGCGTTGACCCAAATGCACAAGACATTCAAGGCAGAACGGCATTCCATTGGGGTTGTATCAAAGGTCACAAACAAGTGGTCAGCATGTTATGTTCATTCGAAGGTCAAGATAGTATAGATAAAACCATTCGTGATAATGATGGTAAGACAGCCTACCAATTGGCAGAATCAAAGGAACATTATGAAATCATCGATTATTTAGACACAAAGCTTAAAGATGATAAATTATTTGGCGGCAATGAGAGACTCTATCATAGATTTTGGACAGTGATGGGTGTGTTGACAGTATTGGTGCCAACCTGGATTCTATGCTATGTGCCAGTGATATTTGGGTTACCATTGTTGGCTGTCGGTGGCTACTTTTTAAAGAATTATTTACACTTAAATTATTGGGTACCAGAGAGAAACAATTGGTTATTACCCTCGATTTTATATTCTTCAGTATCTATTTGGTATTTGATTTATTTACTTAGAATTGCACCATTGGTAATGGCAATTAACATTTTCCCAAATTTAATAATTAATGCAACCTCGTGGTACTTTTTCTACTTTTTCATTCGTTTAACAAAGGAAGATCCAGGCACAATTTCTAAACATATCTCTAAAGAGAAATCAAATGAAAACTTTATGAATGCTCTCTCAAGTGGTCGTCAAATCCCTTTGATTTGTCCAACCTGTTTAATTAATCGTCCAATTCGTTCAAAACATTGTCCATCTTGTAAAGGTTGTTTTGCACGTTTTGATCATCATTGTGTTTGGATTAATAAATGTATTGGTATCAATAACCAAGCTTTATTCATCACTGTACTCTTCTCATATGTTATCTTGGTAATTTCTGGTTTCATTGTAACTTGGGATTACTTTAAATCTGATTCAAATGCTCCAATACTATCTGAAAGTTATATTCAATCATTTTTATTCTACTATACCAATTACCCCTTTATTTTATTATTCTCAATCTATGGTATTGGTATGGCTATTTGGATTGGTAAATTAGCAATCTCACAAGTTTTAACAATTTTATTCAATAAAACTACTTATGAACAAATTCAACAAATTAGAGAATTTGAAAGTAGACAAGGTCATGGTCATAGTCACGGTGGTGATCAACAATGTAATCATAGTCATGGTAGTGGTGGTGGTGATCATGGTCATAGCCATGGTGGTAGTTCTGGTAGTGGTAGTGGTAGTGGTAGTGGTGATCATGGTCATAGTCATGGTGGTCAACCTTCACTTCCATCTTCAAGTGGTGGAAGTAAAAAAGATTCTGATAAATCATTCCATAATCAACAAACTAATTTTGATATGTATCATCGTGGTGTTGTAAATAATGTTAAAGAATTTTTATTCGATTCTCAAAAATTCTATTTCCAAACTGAAAATATTTATGCTGATTCAAGAGTTTAGAAAATAATATTTTCTTTTTTTAAATTTTTAATAAATTAAATAATATTAAAAAAATATAATTTTAACTTAATAATTACAATTTTATTTTATTAAAAAAAAGATTATTAAATTTATTTCTTTTTACTAAAAAAAAAATTAATTTTTTTTTTTTTTTTTACTATTTTCATTTATTTACTAAATTTAATTTATTCCCATAATGGTGGTTGTTGTAATTTCTTTAAAGCAGTATTGACCCAAGCAGAAATGGTTTGATATCTAGTGCAAAATAATACATTTCCAGAGACAGATTGTTGAGAGTTTGGTTGTTTTTTGATGATAGCACAAAGTTCACCACAGTGTAAGTTAAAGATGAGACCTCCTTTACAAACACCCGGATCACCTGACAATGAAATTTCTAATGTATCATCATTGAAATGGGATATATGACCATAGTAGAGTGATGGTTCTGGTGGTACAACTGTTGAAAAGTTTTTATGATCACTTGGTGATACCATTGGTAAACGAGTGTATGGAAATGAACAACATATAACATCTTTTAATAATTCATATCCCTTGGTTGCTATTGGATAGGTTTCAACGGTGAATTTATCTTGTAAATCTTTGATTTGCAATAAGGCACAATCAGTATTTGATTCTTCTGTTGATGAAACATCTAAAATCGTTGATTTAAACCATTGACCATCAAATCCAACTTCAATCAATGTCGATCCACCCTCCTTTATACCATTCATTAAATGTGATGATGTAAGTATTAAATCTCTACCAACTCTTAAACCACTACCAAAAACAAGGTCATGTTTTATCATATATTTCTTTTTTAAAATTCTAATAATTGCAACTCTATTTACAATATCTTTTTTTAATTCTAAAATTTTAAAAAAAATATTAGTAAGTTAACAAAATTAATTTTGAAATTATATTTTTCTAAACTTACTTTGTTTTGATAAAATTTCAACTTTTTCTTTTAAATCATCATATAATAATGAAGCGAATGCTCTATCATGTTTACTTTCTCCTGCATATGATTTAAATGTATCTTTTGATTTTGAAATTTCTAATAATGAGACACCATTTCTATTTTCAAAATCAGATGTATCTGAATCTTTATCATTTTGAGTACCAATTGATTTTTTACATTGAATCCATTGTTTAGTATTTTCAGTTGACCAATCAATTATTGGTATTCTTTGAAATTCATGTTCTTGAAATTCTTGTTGTTGTTGTTTAGATTCATTTTCATTACTTTTACTCGAAGATGATTGATTTTGTTCATCATTTTCATCTTTGTCAAGATTATCTTGTTCATCTTGATCACCTTCTGGTTTATCATGATGGTTTTGGTTAATTTCAACAACTGATGAATGTTCTTCACTTTTCTTTACTTCACTCTTTTCTTCACTCCTTTCAGATTTGTGTCTATCTTCACTCTTTTCATGTTGTTCTGGAGATTTATTATGATTGTCTTTGTTTCTATGTTCTTCTTTATTATTATTATCATTGTTTTTATTAAGATCATCTTTTAATAATTTATCTTTTTTAATTTCATTTTCATCGTTTTTTGAATGGTGATGATGTTGATGATGATGATGTTGATCTTGTCCTGTATCCATTGTAAAATAATTATTTAATAAAATTATAAACTTTATAATTTTTTAAATACAATAATAATTTATAAATTTTTATAATAATTTTTTTTTTTTATAATTTTTTTTTTTTTTATAATATTCATATTTGGTAATTTATGTTTTTTTTTTATTATTCTCTAAATGGTAATTTTTTTCTTCAGATTTGATTTTTATTATTTTTATTTTTATTTTTTTTTTATTGAATATAAAAAGTTTTTTTTTTTTTTAATAAACCCGTTTTACTTTTTTATTTTTCAAAAATCCTTTTTTAAAACTAATCCCATAAAAAATAATTGAGAATTTATTTGGTATGAATAGGCCAATTTTTTTTTTTTTTTTTTTTTTTATTTTATTGACCACCTCAAATAAAAAAAAAAAAACAATTATCCTAACATTTTCTTATTTAATCTGATCTGGTTCATTTGGTTCATTTGGTTTATCAGGTTTTATAGGATCAGGCTTTAAAGGCTAAGGTTTATCAGGAGACTTTGTTGCAATGCATCTGGAATTTTAAAAATAGAGGTCCAAATCAAATGATAGGAAGGAAAAAACAAAAAAAAAAAAAAAAAAAAAAAAAAAAGAAAAATTATTAGATACAGAGCAGATAGGTAATTGTAAAACAAATTTTTTTTTTTTTTTTAATTTTTAAAAAATATTATAATTTATTTTTAATATTGTTTTTAAAAAATTATTTTAAAAACAACATTTGTTTGGTTTTTTTGATACAGCTACAATCGCTAGAGGTTCAATTTCTTTCACATCTGGTTTCTTCTTTACAATTTTTAATTACAAAATGCAATATCTATAGTTGAAGGATTTGTTGCTGTTGTTTCATAATAATCACAATCTATATCATTGGCGAACTCTTGAACTTGATTTTCTTTGACTTTTTTATTTTTTAAATCACAATAATAAAAAAATCAATTTTATTACCTACAGTTGATACTACTTGTGTATGTAACTCTTTTATTTCTGAAAATGAATCATTGTTTGTGACATCATAAACCAAAATTACACCATCAACTCTTAAATATTGTTTTACAAAATCATTAAAATATCTCTTTTGCCCTGGAGGATCATAAACTTTAACTTTAATATCTTTTCCTGCTAAATTAATTTCACGTGAAACAAAAGTCGGTACTAATAGTGGATACTGGTTGAGTCATCCCTTCTCCTTTAGTATGACAAGCAAATACTGTACATTCACCAACAAAAGTATCTCCTAACAGTAAAAGTTTAATTTCTAGTATATTTCTTGAGATACTTTATAATTTGTTAATTATTGATGTGAAGCCTCCAATTTACAAAAAAAAAAATAAAAAATAAAAAATAAAAAATAAAAATAAAAATAGAAAAATAAAAACCAAAGCAAAAAGAAATATTTATTTTTTTGATTTTTTTTGAAATTGTATATTTTATTTATTTATTTTGAAATTTGTATCATTTGTTTATTTATTTTTTTATTTATTTTTTTTTATTTTTTTTTATTTTTTATATTTTTTTATTTTTTTTTGAAATTTGTTTATCATTTTTTTATTATTATTTTTTTTTTTTTTATTTTTTTGAAATGATAACAAAAATAGAAAATTAAAAAAATAAAAATTTATTTTTTCACACACCCCAATCCATTTTTCTTAAATATTTTCAATAATAGAAATAAGTTCTTAATTAAAAAAAAAAAAAAAAAAAAAAAAGGAAAATACTATAGTATTAAAAAATGAATTATTATTTTAATTTAGAATGTCCACATCATATGGAACAAATTTGTTATTTCTTTTGCTATACATGTAGAACTCAGTATTGTGGTCATTGTAGTTTTTCCGATAAACATCTAAAGAGTAAAGGACACAAAGTTGCTGATATAAAAGAAGAAGTAGAGAATTATTTTTTATTTTCAGGATACATTTTAGAAAATAGTAAAAAAATGAAATCAGATATAGAATCAATTCATAATGAAATTAAAAATTCAAATGATCTTATAAGAAAAGAATTATCAGAATTACAAGAAGAAGTAATAATGAAAATTAATGAAATTTTCAAAAAAAAGTATCAACAAATAAATGAATGTGATAAATCAAATGAAGATATTTTAAAAACATTTTTTGAAGAAATTGATAAGATTATTTCAAAACTAACTCAATTGAGACAAATGGGAATTAGAACAAATGAACAAGAGATAATTTCACAATTTGGAAATTATTATGAAGTATTTTCAAAAGAAAATAATTTATTAAAAAATCCTCATTTTTCAAAATGTGAAATTACAAAATTAAATGAAATTGAAATTTTAAATAATCCAATTTCAATTGAAATTAAAAATTTTGAATATAAGGAAGAATGTATGTATTTATAAAATTTTAAAAAGTAATGATTTTAATAATAATAATTATAATAATTTATTAACCAAATTAAAAAAAAAAAAAAGTTTTAATGAAAAAACAATATTTATTATGTAATGAAGAAATTAAAAATGATACTGATATGGTTTTATTAGCAAAGAATGTTGATACTTTAAATTTAAAAATCCCACCAGAAACAAAGTCAATTGCATATTTTGATGATAAAATACCATTTAATGGTGAACCAATAAAAAGTACAAAAATCGGAACTTTAAACTTTTTTTCAAATGCACCATCAATTTCGAAAGATACTATACCAAAAAATAATATTCATACACTTTATTTTTCATTTGGATATAATAAATTAATTGAACCTGGTGTTATTCCAGAGAATATTAAGATTATTCATTTTGGTAATATAGAAAATAAGGTTTTAGTAGAAGGTTCAATTCCAAATACTGTAGAAACAATTCATTTTCATGGTGAATTTAAATTAAAATTAGAGAAAAACATTATACCAAATAATGTTAAAACACTTCACTTTTATGATGTAAAGAATATTTTAAAAAAAGGTTCAATTCCAGAATTCGTAAACTCTGTTAATTTACATGACGGTTTTGAAAATGATTTTGATGATTTCCTTTCAAAAGGTTGTTCAATACTTTCAGTTCATAACATTACATCCCCATTACCAATAATGCATGAAGGAAAGGTTGATACCATCTTTTTCAATGATGGATATGATCACAAGATTGAAAAGAACCATATTCCAAAAGGAGTAAAAACAATCCACTTTCATAATATTAATAAGCCATTAATTAAAGGTTCAATTCCAAAATCTGTTGAAACTATTATTTTAGAAAAAGGATTTAACCAACCACTACCACCTTTTATAATTCCAAATAACGTAATTCGTATGGAGATTGGCGCAATTCAATCAAAATTAGAAAAAGGATCCTTACCAGAATCAGTAGAAAACTTACAATTTAAAAAGGGATTCAACCAAATTATAACTAAAGATTTATTATTAAATAATAATAAATTGATTTCAGTTGAATTTAGTGATATATTAAAAAGAATAGATTTAGATTCACTTCCTCCATCATTAAAAGAATTAAAGTTTGTTTCTAATTTTTCACACCCAAAAGATATAAAATATGTAACAGTACCCCCAAAATTTGTTAAAGAATTTATAAACTCTGGTGTCCGTCCTGAAGTTATCAATCAATCTTTTTTTAATACATTGTAATAATAATTTTTGAATTAAAAAAAAAAAAATAATAAATTAATAAACATAATATTCATTTTATTTTATTTATTTATTTATTTTTTTACAAAAAAGATATGATTGTGTTGAAATTTAAGATATTTTTACCTTTTTTTTTTTTTTGAATCATCCTTGAAATCTAAAAAAAAAAAAAAAATATCTTTAATTTTTTAATGATTAAAATCATTCTAGAAATCTAAGACTGATGGCTGGTAAATTTTCCCAAAAAAACTAAAAAAAAATTAAAAATAAAAAATAAAAAAAAAATAAAATTAGGTATTTTGGTTTTTTGATTGAAGCAAATTGAAAACAATTTGGGTCGAAAAACGTTTATTTTTTTTTTATTTTCATTTTAATAATTTCTTTTTTTTTAAAACAAAATCAAATAAATAGTCTTTAAAAAATGTCACTGATATTAGATATAAATAAAAATCCAATTATTGATAATGAAAACAATCAAGAATCAACAAGAATATTATTTAAAAAAGTTTGGGATAATGTAGTGATAATTCAAGTAATAATAGAAAACATAAAGATATCTTGGAAGAATTAAAAGATAGTATATTCTGTGCTATAAAAAATAAAATAGAATAAGTTGTTTAAAACTTTTATTGAAATTAGATCAAGATAATAAATCTTTCTTTTCTGATGATTTGTTAATATTTTATTACAAACAAATAAATACAAATTATTCAATAAATCAAGAAATTTCAAATATTTTAAAAATTAATTTTAATATTAATAAAAGAGGAAGAGGAAGAAGAAGAAGAAGAGGAAGAAGAGGAAGAAGAAATAGAAGAAGAAGAAAAAGAAGAAAAAGAAAAAGAAAAAAAAGATGACGAAGATGATGATGTGAATTATGTAGAAGATATATTACTACTAATTCAGATTCTTTTTCTTTAAATAAATTAATATTAAATTTCTTTTTTTTTTAAACAAAATACACATAATTTAAAATTAACAATTATCTCAATTTATTTATTTTTAAAAAGAGTAGATAAAAAAAACTAAAAAAAAGTGTATAGATAATACTAGTTAATTTATAAAAAAAAAAAAAAAGCTATTTATTTATTTATTTATTTATTTAAAATTTTAATATTCATTTTTAAAAATTAATTTAAAAGTGAAAAGATAACAATAAATAATACCAACTGAGGTATAAACTGATGTTATCATTAAAGAAATAAATGAAAATCTTTCAATATGAGCTAAAAATACTGGATGAATAAAAACATTGAAAATTTCCAATAAAATTATACCAAATAAATAAAATTTTTCAAACCAATATAACCCTAATGAAAAAGAACATTTTCTTTGTTTACTATTATTATTATTACTATTATTATTATTATTATTATTATTATTATTATTATTACTACTTGATGAAATAAATGATAAATATACTAATAAAGTATATGTCACTAAAATTAAAATTCTTGTTGGTATTTCTTCAACTTGAAATAATAATGGAAATAATGAATAATGACCAATTGTTGATAATAAAAAGTATAACTTTGAGAATTTATTATTTACCAAACAAAGGAAACCCATTGGTATTGTGATCATAATAATTGCTTTTTCATGTACATGCCATCCAAACATAAAAAATGTAAATGAACTTTGACAAATACCTAAAATAAAATGTTTCCAACTTTTACTTTTTAATATACTATAAATTGAAGGCTAATAATGAATAAATAAAAATTAATTAATAATTTATAATAATAATAAAATATCAATATTATTAACTTACAATTAAAAATAAAATTGTAATTAATAAAGTAATTTGTGGTGTAATTTTTGGTAATAAAATATGAGATTGAGTTTCACTACCAACTAAACCAGATGTTAAATTGCCAGTTACTTGATCAGGTATTATAAAATTCTTAAAGAATGGTATCTTTTTATAAAGACCATTAAACAATAAAACTCTATCCAAGAAATTATAAATACTCCAAAAATTTGGAGCCCAATATGCATGACTAAGTCCTCTACCAAATGGGAATAAACGTGATATTAATTGTTGAATTTGACCCATATAAAAAAAAGGACCTAATGATATTAAAAATATTGATAATACTGAAATTCCTAATTTAATTAAATTGAAAATTTTAATTCCAAAAATTGTAAATTCCTGTTGTTGTTGTTGCTTACTATGGTTAACTTTTGAAGTTGTATTATCATTTAAATTTGATTTTAAACAATAATATTTTAAGAGATAAACAAAGAAAGCTGGTGCCATGTACATATAAATATGTTTAAAATTTAATAATACACTAAATAATATTGAACCAATTAATATATTTCCTCTAACTAAAAAATAAATTGATAGTATAAGAATTCCTTTTAAAAATCCATTATATTGAAAGTGGATATCTTTAATAAAAAAATAAAAAAATAAAAAAAAAAATTAGTAATTAAAATTTAAAAATAAAAAATAAAAAAATAAAAAATAAACACAACTTACGATCAACCATTAATAAACCAGGATTTAAAATTATAATTGAAGAAATAATAAATGATTTATCATGGTACCAATGTAAATTATTATTATTATTATTATTATTATTATTATTATTATTATTATTATTATTATTATTATTATTATTATTATTATTATTATTATTATTATTATTATTATTTTTATTATTATTTTTTTTAATTATTATATTATATATATAATTTGATAATAATAAAGTTGATAAAATGAATAAAGAATCTGAAATGATTACAGAGAATCTTTGAAATAATATGGTTGATGTTGATTTATAACCAAGGTTATCAATTACCAACATTTCACTATCAATATAATATGCAAATTTTGAAAGAAAATATTCAAACCATCCAAAAAATGGTGGATAATCCAATGTCCACTCTGATGTATTTTCAAAATACCATTTCGAAATTGGTAATGATGATGTAATTGCTAACCAATTTCTATGTACTTCAAAATCTGTACTTAGACTAAAAAATAAAAAAATAAAAAAAATTAAAAAAAAAAAATTAATAAATAAAAGAAAAAAAAAAAAAAAGTAATCACTCTCGAATAGATAGATAGATATACAAACTATGATGGTATTAATAATAATTTAATTGTTGAAACAAGAATAATTAAATTCCAATTCCTTGAAAATTTTAAAACATCTTTAATTTCTTTAAAAAAACAATTTGTACCATCTTTAATGATTATGGGATTATTATTATTATTATTACTATTATTATTTTTTTTAATCATTTAATAGTTTTTGTTTTTATTTATTTATAAATTGAAAAAAAAAAATTAAATGAAAATAGAAAAAAAAAAAAAAAATTTTTTAAAAGTTTTTTTTTTTTTTTTTTATTTTTTTTTTATTTTTTTTTTCTTTTTGAAAAAGCAATCAATCTATCAAAATAAAATAAAAAAAAAAAAATAAAAAAATCATTGCTAATAAAAAAAACTTTGGATAATATAAAATAAAATAAAATTAAATAATGGTATTCAGATTTTTAGGTAATAATAATAATAATAATAATGAATTACCAGATCAACAATTAATCAATGAAATTGGTTATCTTTCAAATTTTTCAAATGAACAATTAGAACAACTTTTAGATATTATATTTGAATTTATGATTATTCAAAAATCTGAACAATTATTAAACCAAATTCAAGAATTTAGCAATGAACATTCAATCAATGAAAATACATTAAAGAATATAATTAGAGGATGTATCATTTTCTTTAAATCATCAGCAAAGAATAATTTAACAATTGATCATCTTAGAGAGGACTGTATTCAATTCAAATTGGATGAAGAACAATCTAAATTGGTATCAACGAAATATAAACAACATTATATTGAAATCTCTAGATCATTAGTTGGTAACTCTTTAACAATTAATCAAGTTTTAGATATGCAATGGAGATTCGGTGTAACAACAAGTTCTTCTGAATTCACAAAATCAAATACAACAGGTTCAACATTTTTACAATTAAAATTAGTTTTAGATAAAGGAAATAATATAAAAGAAGATGTTCATATGGGTAAATAATAAAAATAATAATAATAAAAAAAAAAAAAAAAAAAACCAAATAAAGAAACTAATTTATTTAATTTTATATATATAGAATTAACTTTACCTCAATTTTATGAATTTTTAAAAGAAATGCAAAGTGCAAAAGCAAGTTTAGAATATTTTAATTAATTATTTATAATAAAAAAAAAAATAAAAAAAAATAATAAAAAAGGAAAGGTTGTAGAATAATAAAATAAAAAAAAAAAAAAAAAAGATTATTTTAATATTAAAATATTTTATATACAATTTTATTTTTTGAGAAAGAGAATTAATTACATAAAAAAAAAAATATATAAATATTATTATTGTTATCATTATTATTATTATTTATTATTTTTGTTGTTGATATTTGAAACAATTGTACAATTGATTATATATTAAATGGTAGTTGAGCGTATTTGGGAAAAAAAAAAAAGAAATTTTAATATTTTTTATATAAAATTAAAATTTGGAAAATGATTTTTAAAACTATTTCAAGTTTAATTAATATTATTTTAAATGATGATGGTTATGACTATTATTATTATTATTATTATTATTAATATTAATTTCATTATCAGTTTCTTTTAATAATTGTAAAACTTGGTCACAATGTTCACATAAATTATTTGAAAGTCTTTCTAAGTATAATTTATAAGTATCTGTACTAACTAAATCTTTAATTTCAAAAGGTGAAATTAAAACTTGACAATCTTGATCTGGACAAATTATACTCTCCAATGTATCATTTTCAATATTTAATGTAACATAAGCTGATAAACATTCTTGACAAAAATTATGATTACAATTAAAAATATTTATAAAACTTTAAAAAAAAAAAAAAAAAAATTAATTAATAAATTGTAAATTATAATAATAATAATAATAATAATAATAATAATAATAATAATAATAATAATAAAAACTTACTCAACATTATAATGATCAGAACTACATAATGTACAAACTTTAATATTATAAATATGTGGTGAAACTTCATTTTCTATATCCCAAGAGACCAAGTATGAAATTGGATCTTGACCTTGAACATCATTTATATACATTGGTGGCAATGTTAAACTATAATGAGTACTTATAATTGATTCTTCATAATATAATGGTAATTGTTGAATTATTTTACCACTTTTAGATAAAGATGATGATGATGATGATTTTATTTGTTGACGTTGATTTTGTAGTTGTTGTTTTTGTTGTTGTTGTTGTTGTTGTTGTTTAAAACCTTCATTATTATTATTATTATTATTATTATTATTTTTATCATTTACTTCAACAACACCATTATTATCTTGATTATCTTCATTCACTTGATTACCTTGATTATCTTCATTTTCATTATTTTCATTATTATCACCATCATTATCATTATCATCATTTTGATGATCATTTTCAAATTGTTTGGTTATAATTGTTGTAGTTGTACGTATTGAATATAAATTTAAGAAAAATAAAGATTCTTCTTTTAACCAATTTGCCCAGATTGAAATGATTGGTAAGTTGATATTAGTATTCCAAAGTGTAATTAATTGATTTGATAATGTACACAAACAATTTTCACTTAACCAATCACATTCTAATTTGAAAAATTCTAAACTTGAAAGGAGTGGATAATCATCATTATATTTAAAAGTTAAAAAAATTGGTGGTAATTTTGAAACAGTGCAATAATCTTCAAAATTTTCATTCTCTAATAATTTTGTTGTAAAAGAACTTAATCCAATTCTATCTGCTGGCAAATCGAATGATAAACATAACTTTTGTTGTTTTTTTTTTAAAAAAGAAAAAAAAAAAAAAAAGTTGATTTGTTTTGTATTGAGTCGAAGGGTGATTTTGTAGTTTTGTGGTTTCGGATGTTTAAAAAAAAAATAAAAAAAAAAAAAAAATAAAAAAAAATTGTAGTTTGTTGTGTTTGATTGATTGCGTGAGTGGGTGAGTGGTAAAAAAAAAAAAAGTATGAGTTTTATATTTTTATTTTTAGAATCTAACCACACTTTCCAATTTTTTTTTTTTTTTTTTTTTTTTTTTGTAAAATGATTGATTCGAATTGAATTTAAAATTAATTAATTTAAAAAAAAAAAATAAAAAGATAAAATATATATTTTTATTTACATACCCTATAACATCTATCAGTGTTTTTTATTATGAGAAAATTATTTCTATATAATTGTTTTAAAGTATAAATTTCATTTTGTTGTAATGTTTTAATTAAATCGCTTATAATTTTATCTTGAAGTAAAGAATTTTTTCTACTTCTTGTTTTTATTTCCCCTGGTGATTCATGTTGTAATGGTTGTTGATCATCATAAAATTGTTGATTATTATAATATAATTGTTCATTTATTTGTTTTTGATTTATTTGAGTATGATTATGATTGTGTTTACCTTTTGATTTATAATGTTCCATTTTTTTTTTTTTAATAATTTAATTTTTTTTTTTTTTTTTTTTTTTTTTTTACAAAATTAATATTAAAAAATAAATAGATAAATAAATAACTAAATTATAAAAAAAAAATTATTTAAAAATTTTAAATAAATATGAATATATAGTAAAATTGTATAATTATAAAAATAATAAAAAATTAAAATGAATTATAATGTGCTTAAGTAATAAAAAATATTTTGATTTTTTTTTTTTTTTTTTTTTTTTTTTATTACAAAAATAAAAAAATAAAAAAAAAAATAATAATAACAATAAAAAAATTAAGTTGGAAAAAAAAAAAAAAAAAAAAAAAAAAAAAAAAAATATAATCATAAAAATTCACATCTTGAGGTGTTTTGCAGAGAGATATAAAAAGATTTTTCAATTTTTTTTTTTTTTTTTTAATCTTTTTTATTTTCAGAGGAGGGGGTCTTAATATTTTTTTTTTTTCTTTTTTTTTTTTTTTTTCTTTTTTTTTGATTGACAGATTAACATCAATTGAAAGAAAGTACTTTACTATAATTTTTTTTAATTTATTTTTTTTTTTTTTTTTTTTATTTTTTATTTTCTAAAGAATCCGTTTAATTGAAAAAAATAAAAAAAAAGAAAAATAAAAAAATAAAAAAATAAAAAAAATGACCATACACACGTGTGATAGATATCTTTTTTACCTTTTTTGTTTTGTGATACCATAATTAATTTGCCCAAACCGGTTTGGATTTTAAAGTTAAAAAAAAAAAAAAAAAAAATGAATATAAATTTTTTTAGTAGTGAAAATCAAAAACATATTGGTTGGAAATTTGGATGGAATATGTTTTTTTATTTCTAACCATATCGTTTTTGTTTTAATTATTTTACAATAATTATAATCAGAGATTAATTTTTTGTGTTGGATTGAGTGTGTACGAAATATTCTAATATTTGTGAGTGTTTATATAAAATTCTCAATTTAATCACTAATATATACAAATTTAACAGAGTGTTTCTTTGAGTGGGTGGTTTAATTATTGGATGTGGGTTTTAACAAAAAACATTTTGGAAAATTTAGGAAAATAAAAAATTTAAATCACAATATATATATTTTTTTTTTTTTTTTTTTTTTTTTAATAATTAAAAGAATTAAGTTCATCAATTTTTTAAAAATTCAAATTATAAGAAACCATTTTATTAGGCCACGGTTTTGAGATCTCATACCATTAAAAACAAGGTTATAATTTCCAAAAAAAAAAAAAAAAAAAAAAAAAATAAAAAAAAAAAAAAAAAATAAAAAACAATTTTTTTTATGTTTCAATTAATTGAAAATCGAATTAAGAGTGTACTGAAAAAAAAAAAGATTGTAAACATAATTAATAATATTTAAAAGAAAAATAAAATAAAAATGTTTTATTAGAAAATTAATAATTCTTTTTTTTTTTTTTTTTTTTTTTTTTTTTTTTTTTTAATTTTGGAATTTGGCTGGAATTAAATCGCCATTTTACTTTTTTGTTATTTGTTAAATCGTAATCGATTTAAAAAGTTGATTGATTTTTTAAAATCAATTTGATTTAATGTAAAGAGTGTGGGAGATTTATGAGTGGTTAAATAAAAAAAAAAAAAAAAAATTGTTTACAATTTATATTATTTTTTTTTTTTTTTTAATAATTAAAAACAATAAAAAAATAATAATAATAAAATATTACTTTACAATATTATTATTTTTTAATTATTAAAAACAATAAAATAAAATTAAAGATAAAAAGAATTAATAAATGTAAAAAAAATAAAATAAAATAAAAAAAATAAAAAATAATTTTGAAAATGAGAGATAGAAACACTTTATTTGATCAAAAATGATTTTAGAATTGAGAAATTAAAATCAAAAAAATATTTTATGGGGTAATTCTATCTTTTGTACGTTGGTAAACACAAACATTACGAATATGTTCTTCTTTGAGCATCCAAGTAAGGAAACGTTCAACACCTGTTTTTTAAAAATAGAAAATTGAAAATAAAAATATTAATAAAAAAACAATGAAAATAATAATAATAATAATAATAATAATAATAATAATAATAATAATAATAATAATAAAAATAAAATATATATTTACCTAAACCATAACCACCATGTTGAGTAGTACCATATTTACGTTGATCAGTGAACCAATAATATTCATCAGTATCAAGACCAGCTTTTTTATAAGCTGCAACCAATTCATTGAAATCTGAAATTCTCATAGAACCACCAACGATTTCACCAACACCTGGCATTAAGAGATCAAGAGATTCAGTGAGAGTTCTATCTTCTGGACATCTAGCCATGTAGAAAGCTTTCATTTCAGCAGGGAATCTACAGAGGAAGATTGGTTCACCGATTTGATCATTCATTCTTCTTTCTTGAGCCTCTGGAATATCATCACCAAATTCGAAATCGACTTCAGTACCATCTTCAAGTTTCTTTTGGATACCATTCTTTTTACAATATTCGATAGCATCGGAATAGTTCATTCTCATGAATGGTCTCTTTGGTACTTTAAAGTCTGGATTGACAGAGAGGATCAATTCTGGGTCCATTTTGAAGAGTTTTTCACAAACATCGACAACCAAGAATTCGATACGATCTTGAAGTTCCTCGTAGGTGATGAATGGACATTCAGCTTCCAAATGTAAAAACTCGGTTAAATGACGACGAGTACGAGCCTTTTCAGCACGATAACTTTGAGTGATGGTGAAATTGTCACCGAGTACTGGTAACATAGTTTCGAGGTATAATTGTGATGATTGAGTGAGATAGGCTGGTTTACCAAAGTAGTCGACGGTGAAGAGTTCAGAACCACCTTCACAGTAGGTGTTTACGAGGGTTGGTGGAGTGACTTCCATATAATGATTTTCGAAAAAGTGTTGACGGAATGCAAACAAACATAATGAACGAATCTTCATGATGGATGAGGCACGAGTACCTCTCATCATGATATGACGTTGGTCGAATAAATGATCGACGTTTGATTCTTGATTGATAACACCCTCTAAATCGGCATTACTTGGTCCTAATAATTCCCAGTAGTCTGCTTGGAGCTCGACGCCACCTGGACACTTCTTATCGGCTGGTGGAATCACCAAGGTACCAACAATCTTTACAGTGGCTTCACGTAATAATTTATCAATGATTGATGGATGAACCAAGTCACCTGATAAAACACATTGAAGGAAACCAGTACCATCACGTAACTCTAAAAATACAATCTTCTTTTGATTTCTAACATGATGTGCCCATGCATGAACTTCAACACGTTGATTGGCAAATTTTGGTGAACATTCTCTAATCTTTAATCTCTTTGGTGTTGGTAAGCTTGCATCTTGTTTCAATGTAATTGCTGCTAATTGCTCTTCAATCTTTTTAACTGGTGCAGTGGTTGTTGCTGCTACTTTCTTTTCTTTAGCTTCAACAACTTTTGGTCCTAATGTTGTCTCTAATTTTTTATCTAACATTATTTTAACTTCTTTTAAATCTGCCCATTTTAATGATTCTTTTAATGGATTTAATAAATCACCAATTGGTATATGCCATCTTTTATTTAAAAATAATCCAATCAAAATAAAAATAAAAAATAAAAATAAAAAATATTGATGTGGTGTGTTAATAATTTTGTTTTTTTTTTTTTTTTAAAAAAAAATTTTTAATTTATACTTTTTTTCAGAAATTTCAGTAGCTTTTTTAGTGAATAAATCATCAATAGCTTTTTGAATTTGTTCTGGTGTGATGACAACACCAACACCACAAAAATCGTTAAATGTATCTTGATTGAATTCTTTGTTATCTTTTAAGTATTGAGTTGCAGCTTGGAATTGAATGGTGGTTTTAATTTTTTCTTCACCAATTGCTTTTGAAACGTTTGAACGAATTGGTGAGTTTACTTGTTGACAAGTTGCTAAACTATATAAAAGGTTACCAATTGATTTATCACAACCTTTTGAAACGGATGCTTCTTCAATAATGGTTTTTAATAATGCAGTAAGATCTTTATTTTTTAAAGTATCTTTTGCTCTCTTTTCATCTAATCCAATTGAAAGGAATAATTTTTGATCTTCTTCTGTTGACATTTCTTTTAATGTATATATAAAAGTATTTATATTAAAAAAAAATAAAAAAATAAAAATAAAAAAAGAAAAAAAAAAATTTTTTTTTTGAGATATCGGCTGAAAAAAAAAAAATAAAAAAAAAAATAAAAAAAAAAAAAATAAAAAAATGAAAAAAAAAAAAATGAAAAAAAAATTAATTATTTTTTGATTTTTTTCCCAATTTCCAAATTCAAACATTGTTATTACCAAAATAGAAAAAAAAAATAAGGATTTAAATTTTTTTTACTAAAAAAAAAAAAAATTTACAATAATTTTATCAAAAAATAAAAAAATTAAATAAATAAATAAATAAAATTAAAAAAAATTAAAATTATATATTAAAAAGAATCTTCATTTTTTTTATTCATTTTATCTTTCTTTTTTTTTTTTAATTCTTTTTTATTTTTACAAAAACTTAATTATTAATTTTTAATATTAGTTCATATTATAAAAATGCAGAGATCTAAATTCACAAAATAAAATAAAATTAAAAAAAAATTCATATATCCATGCTTTTTTTAATAAAAAAAAAATAAAAAAAAAATTCAAAAAAAAAATGGTTACTTTAATTTTTTTTTTTTTTTTTTCTATATTTTATGATTTTATTTTTGAGTTTTCTATTTATACTAAACTCATATTAAAAATAAATAAATTAAAAAATTGTTAAAAAAAAAGAAAATTGAAAAGAAAAAAAAAATGAAAAAAAGTGGTCCATTTCCAAAAAATAAGGATTGTGGATACACAAAAAAAAACTTTTTATCAAAAAATGGATAAAAGTAAAACACTAAAATAAAGGAAAAGTTAAAGAATGAAAAAAAAAAAAAAAAAAAATTTTTTTACTCTACACATTACATTTTTATTTATTAATATAAATTTATTTTAAAGATAAAACTTTATTTTTAACTAAATCATATTGTTTAAAACGTTTAATAGCATAATCTATGTAATCAAAATCGATTGAAGAAGAGAAATGTTGAATTATACCCCAAAATCCCCACATTAAATGAGAACCTAATGTTAAGTGATTTGATTCGATATAAAGATTATGAATTTCTTCTTTACTTGGTTCATATAATAATTCATCATTTTCAATATCCATATTTTCATCGTTGATACTATTTTGAATTTGTTGTTGTTGTTGTTTTTGTTTTTGTTTTTGTTGAATATTTTTACAATTATTAATTGAAATTAAATAATTTTTAATAAATCTTTTTTGAATTTCAATTGATGGATATTTTGTATAGTCTAAATCTAAACCAGAGAATTCACAAAAGAAATTACCAATATCATAACCTCTAAAATTGTAACCAGAATATTCGAAATCAATAAATTTAACTTGACCCTTCTCTTTATTGTAAATCATATTTCTTGGTATTAAATCGTTATGACAAAAGTTGATATACTCTTCACCACTATAATGTTCTTCAATGAAGGACATTAAAGACATTGCTTCCTCTTTATAACGGTTTAAATTAATCTTTGAGATCATTGAACCCTTTGATTCCTTTGATGTTAATGTCATTGCATTATTTATCCATGAATTTAAATTTTTAAATAATGATGTTGAAGATGTTTGTGTATTCATATTTCTTGGTGATAATGTTGAATTTTCTAATGATGGAGAAGTTGATGGAGAAGTTGATGATGTTGATGTTGATGTTGATGTTGATGTTGATATTGTTGTTGATTCTTTAATAGACGAATCAGATGATGAAGATAATAATAATTGTGAATTTGAATTAATATCTAATTTAAGTGAATGCCATCTACCAGTTTCTTTTGCAATTAATGAGAGTATATTATTTTGATATAAATCCTCTAATTGTAATTGATCACCTTCAACATAACCATAGATACATCCATTTTCAAATGTACCATAAAATTTTGGACCAACTCCATTCTTACTTAATAAATATTGAATGTTTGCCTCAGTTTTTCTATCTATAAATTGTTCTGATCCTTTACCATATAATCTTATAATAACACTCTTATTACTACCTTGTCCTGTAATAAATGATGATTTAAATAATGTATTTGTTACTCCACCGACCATTGGTTTAAATTCTATCTCTTCTTTTAAGTTATTATCAACCAATTCTTTTAAAATTTGACTATAAAAAAAAAAAAAAAAATTAATAAGTTAGTAAAAGAATTTTTAAAAAAAAAAAATTATTTTATAAATAATATTTACACCAAATTTAAATAATTTTCATTATTTTCAATATTTTCATCTTCAAATTCAATATTTGTAGTAACATGTGATGGACCTGGATAAATAATATCTTCAAACTCGTTCATTTTTTTTTATTTTTTTAATATTGTTGGATTAATAGGTTGTGTTTTTAAAATTATTATTATTATTATTTTAAATTAATTTAAATATTTTCTAATTTTTTTTTTGTTTTTTTTTTTTTTTTTTTTTTTTTTTTGTTTCTTTTCTTCTTTTAAATAAATAATTGATTTGGTATTCTTGTTGGTTTGGCTATTGCTTTTTCTTTTAATTGGATTAATAGTTTTTTAGTTTTTTTATTTTTTTATTTTAAAGGAAAGCTTGTTTTTTTAAATAAAAATTAAGGAAATTTTTTTTTTTTTTTTTTTTTTAAATATTTATAAAAATACAAAATGGTATAAATATATTATTTGATTAAATGAGTTGCCAATTAAATGAAAAAAATTTATTATTTTTTTTTTTTTTTTTTTTTTTTTTTTTTTTTTTTTTTTTTTTTTTTCTAAAAAAAAATTTGAAAATTAAAGTAGCAAATGTATGTGAGTGTGATATATATGAGTCAATGAAAGAAAAGTGGAAGCAAATAACCAATCCAACACAACTGATATTTGTTTAATTATCCCATGTAAATTAATGGTTCGTCACTTTTAAATTTGATCTAAAAAAACAAAAAAAAATATCTGAAACGTATTTTTTAATTATTTTTTATTATTTTTATTTTTATTATTTTTATTATTTTTTTTTTTTTTTTTTTTTTTTTTGTGGTTGCGGTTCTTTGTGTAATTGATAATTATTTGTGTGTGTTTGTGTGTATTTATCTGATCTAAAAAAACCAATGAAAAAAAAAAAAAAAAAAATTTATAATAATAAAAAAAAAATTATAAAAACTAAAAAAAAAAAACAAATTTAAAAAAAAAAAAAAAAAAAAATAAAAATAAAAATAATAAAAAATAAAAATAAAAATACGACGAATTTTCGTACAATTGTTGACAGGTTGTCTAAAAATATAATATATAATATTTTTTTTTTTTAAAATTTTTTTTTTATTTTTTTATTTTTTTATTTTTTTTATTTTTTGTTTTTTCCTTTTTTAGGAAATAAAAATTTTTTATTTCCTATTTTCATTTTTTTTTTATTTTTTGTTTCTTATTTTTTTACTAAAATTCTAAAATACTAAAACACCTGCACTCCCCACCCTAATTGAATCATCACCAGCACTTTTATCTAAATTATATTCATCTTGATCATCATCACGATCATCATCACTAATTATTGATTGTTTTTTAAATACACTTAATAAATTATTTTTACTTTCATCAAAACCACTATCATCAGCACCATAATCATCAGCACCACCACCATAACTGTTTCGTATATTAATAATACTCGAATTAATACTTTCATTTCTATTTATATTATTATTATTATTATTATTATTATTATTATTATTATTATTATTATTATTATTATTATTATTGTTATTATTATCATCATCAGTTTGTGAAATTATTGATGTTGAAACTATAATTTTACTAAATGAATTTTCAGATGACGAATGTGAAATCGAATTTGATATTATATCACCAGTATTATTATTATTATTATTATTATTATTATTATTATTATCAATTGAATGTGGAGGTAATTCAATTGACCCATTATTTATATCGTATTGTTGTTTTTCATATTTATATAATGCATCTTTTTTATTCTCTCTATATTTTGATACCATGACAGCACCAACACCAAATAAAATTACAAAACCACCTACAATATTTAATGGAGTTAATATTTCACTTAAGAAAATGTAAGCCAACACTCCAGTCAATAGTGGTTCCACTGTGAGATACACAGATACAGTGGTAGAATCACTTTTTGCAACAGCCCAACTTGATGCAAAAAATGCATATGCAGTTGCAAATATCGCACAATATATAACAGATAACCAACCAAATAATGAAATTTGAGCAACTTGTGAACTAATTTCACTTTTTGCAATAAGCAATGCAATTGCTATCACTGGTGGTGTACCAATTGTAAATGACCATGCCATACATTTTGATGCACTCATACCACCATCATCAATCAATGGTTTTTGTGATAATAAAAATATAGCATATGCCAATGTGTTTCCTAAAAAACATAAATTACCAAATAAAATATTATTCCTATTTGAATCATTTGATTTCAAATGTGTGAAATCTACCATCAACACTGCACCAATCACTGCAATTGCAACACCTATACTATAATAATAAAAATAATAAAAAAATTAATAAATTATTTTTTATTTTTTTATCAAAACACACACACACACACACGGACATACAATTTTAATTTTGTTTTTCTTTCAAATTTTAATAATACAGCAAGGATTGCACTGAATACTGGGGTTAGGGGTTGAACGATTGCAGCATTAGTGGCACCACTGAGATAGAGACCGTAGAGGAATAATGATTGATTTATAGTTACTGAAAATATTCCAGATATTGATAATAATATAAATTCTTTTTTTGTTGGTAATTTAAATACTGTGTCTGGTGATAATATTATTGCCATTAACCAAAGTAATGGTGTTGCAATAACTAATCTAAACATTAAAAATACGAATGGTGGTATATTATCCATTGCTAATTTTGCAACTATATAAAATACTGAAAATACTAAACATACTGATAATAATACTAAATGAACTTTTAAATCTTCAAATGTAATTCCTTTTATAGTTTTTTTTATTCTTGTTTTTAATGAGAAATCCATTTTAACCATTTTTTTTTTAAAAATATATAAATATATATATATATATATATAAATATATATAAATATATATAAATAAATATATAAATAATAAAAAATTAAATTACTATAAAAATAATAATATTTTAATTTAGTTAAAAAAAATAGAATTATTTTTATTTAATTTTTTTAATTTAATTTTTTTTTTTTTTTTTTTTTTTTTTTTTTAATAAAAAAAAAAAGTGGAATTAAATCTGCAGCACAGATCACAAAATAAAATAAAAAAAAAAAAAAAATAATAAAATAAAACTAAAAAAAGTTAAATTTAAGAATAATTATGTGATGAAAAAAAAAAAAAAAAATCGAGAATTATTTTTAAAATTTTAAAAAAATCTTTTTTTGATTTGTTTGTACTGGCACATAACCAGGTGATTTGTTTATTTTTTTTTTTTTTTTTTAATTTTTTTTATTTTTTTTTATTTTTTTTTTTCACAATTTTTGGTGTGTATTAAAAAAGTAAAAAAGTGATTGTGGGGCCTAATTTATTATTTAATATTTTTAACAGGAATTACAAGTTTTATTTAACAAAAGTTCAAATTATTATTTGGTTTTTTAAAGAAAAAATATATCCAGAAATCCTTTAACCCAATTTTAAAAAAAAAAAAAAAAAAAAAAAAAAGGATTAATTTAATTTCTGACAATTCACAATTAAATATTAATTTGACAATGAAATAAATAAAAATAAAAAAATAAAAAAAATAAAATAAATAAAAATTATAATTTTTACCCAATGGTATCACCGACACATCAAAGTTCGTTTTTTTTCTTTGATTTCTTTTTTTTTTAATTTTTTTTTTTTTAATTTTTTTTTTTTCCCAACACATGTATTTTTTTTTATTTTTTTTATTTTCAAAATTTAAAATAGAATTAAAAAAAAAAAAAAAAAAAAAAGTTGAATATATATAAATAATAAAATTTTAAAATATGAGTAGTGAAAATAACCTACCAAAACCACCAGGTTTCAAAGTTATTTTTAATCATATTTTATTATTATTATTAATATTATTTATAGTATTATTTGTATTAACATCAATTACATTAATTTCAAGATTATCAAAATCTAGAAAAAATAAACAATCTAAAAAATTATCGTATAGAACTAGAGCTGAAGTTTATTTAACAGTATCTGGTATTATACAATGGATTGTAAAAATCTTTATATTCATACATATATATATATATATATATATATATATATATATACATTAAATATTTTATTTTAATTTTATTTATTTATTCTAAATATAGAATATTTTTATTTATTTTTTATTTCTATTTTTATTAAAATATTTTTTTTTTTGTTTTTTTTTTTTTTATATAATAGGAAGCAATTCAAACTTTATTATCAGTTATATCAGTTATAGTATTTATATATGGTACATATAGTAAAGGATCACCACCATTAGCATATTCATGGGTAGAAATTTCTTTAACAATTTTCTTTACAATTCATTGGATGTTAGATTACTTTATTAGTAAAGATAGATTAAAATATTTATTTTCATTCTTTTCAATAGTTGATTTAGTAACAGTTTTACCAATTTATATTGATATTTCAACTGGTCAATTCTTTAATGAATTAGGTACTTTTCAATTTTTACGTGTATTACGTACTGTTAGAATTTTAAGAGCAAATAGAGTATTACATTATTTTAATGGTAAATAATTATAATAATTATAATAATAATAATTTATAATAATTTATAATAATTTATAATAAAATTTTAACATATATATATATATTAATTTTTATTTTATTTTTTATTTTTAGATATAACACAATATTTATTTAGAGTTGTAATTGCAATTTTTACATTTATTATGATATTTGCAGCATTTTATATGAATATTGATGTATCACCAATAACGGGTAAAACATTAGAATTTCATGAAACAATTTATTTTTTCGTTGTTACATTAACAACTGATGGTTATGGTGATATTCATCCAACAAATGCAGTTGGTCAATTAACAATAACATTAGCGGTAGTTGTTGGTGCTGTATTAATTCCATATCAAGTTTCAAGATTATTAGAAACTTTTTCATCATATTCTCGTAAGTATAATAAATTAATATATTTTTAATTTGTTATATATACACACTATATAATTATATAATTAGTATTAATATTAATATATTTATTTTTACAATTGAAAAATATAAGCATATAAAAGAGATTTATCAAAAAGTAATTTACATGGTCATGTTATATTATGTGGTGATATAAATTTTACATCATTATTAGAATTTTTAACAGAATTTTATTTAGAGAAATATGGACAATTGAAAAAGACAATTGTAATTTTATCAACAAATCCACCATCTGATCAATTGAAGATGTTATTGTTACATCCATTCTATAAGAATAGGATATCCTATTTGGAGGGATCCCCAATGCTTGAGAATGATTTAAAGAGGGCCCGTTATATTCATTCGTCGTCATGTTTTATTTTCAGACCGTTGTTTTGGGAGGACGGTGATTCGACGGCGATTTTAACGGCTTTGGCAATGAAGAATTTGAAGCCTAAAGGATCGAAAATTTTCGTCCAATTATTACATCATGAGAATAAGTATAAAATTTCTGCACGTATAAAATACATTATGTGTATTGAGGATTTCCGTAACGGTATTCTAGTTCAAAGTACCCTCTGTCCTGGTTTCGGTACTTTAGTTTGTAACTTATTCACATCACGTCAACCTGACATTGGTGATGAAGATAAATGGATAGGTGAATATTGTAATGGTAGTGTTAATTCAATTTATAAAATTCCTGTCCCCTTAGCATTTGTTGGTGAAACTTTTCTTCATGTAACTTCTGTTATGTATTCTGGTGCAAAAGCTTTAGTTTTAGGTTACATTGATGATTTAAATCAAAATCAAAATCAAAATCAAACACCAAATAATACTACGACCAATGGTAGTAGTGGAGGTATAAGCAGTAATGGTGGTAGTAATCCAAATGTTAGAAATAGTACAAATAGTACAAACAACAATAATAATAGAAGACAAAAAAAGAATAAATTTATAATTCATCCACCATTTTCAACAATTATAACATCAACAATGAGTTTAATTATTATTGCTCATAGTCCATCAGCACCAACTTTTAAACCAAATGTACCATCAATTATTAGAAAAGAGATGGATGATGATGAGTTACCAAAAACTTCATTTTTTCAAAATATATATAACAAATTATTTGTACCAGAAGAGATGAGACATTTTACAGATTTAAATGATTCACAAGATATTTTCTTTAATGAAGATTTAAAATCATTTTTTACTTCAACTTTTACAAATAATAATAATACAAATATTGAAATGGATACATTTTCATCACCACAATCAACATCATCATCAACAACAACAACAACATTACCAAATCAAATTTTAATTTCTGATATTAATAATAATAATAATATTGAAAATGATAATCAACCATTAATGGGTGTTGAAAATATACCAATTATTGTAACAACAGCAGCAGCATCAACATCAACAACTTCACCAAATGGTACTAATGGTGCAACAAATACATCATCATTATTGGATCCAAATAATTATAATAATAATAATAATAATAGTGAAGAAGATAAAGTTTCACCATTAGTTGCATTATGTAATGAAGAATTTGATTCAAATTGGAATGAAGTTATTGCAACAGTAATTGAATCAATTGATTCAAAGAAAGCACATATGGAAGAGATTGTTGAAGATTTAGAACCAGTTTTAGAAGCAATTGAAAGAAATAGAAATCTTGATGAATATTCTGAAGATTCTAAAGAAGATAATAATTGGAAAGAACATATTATCATTTGTGGTTCAATTAATAGAATTGATTTATTTATTAGAGGTTTAAGACAAAGATATATTTCTGATAATTTAAATCATTTTTATCATTTAAAACAACATCAACATCATCAACAACAACAACAACAAAATAATCATCACCATGGTGGTGGTAATAATCATAATAGTCAAACTAATTTAAGTGAACATTCAGATTATTCAGCACCAACAATTGTAATTTTACATCCAGAGGAACCAGATATGTCAGAATGGGATGATATTGATGATGTTTTTTATGTTCATGGCTCACCATTAGAAAGAAAAGATTTAGATTTAGTAAAGATTCATTTAGCTAGTAAAATTATAATTTTATCAGATCCTTATAAAGAACATCATAGTTCAAATTTAACTGATAAAACATC
>NC_007088.5:5092305-5107305 GCF_000004695.1 Dictyostelium discoideum AX4
GGACTTTCAAATGAAACTGGTCCGCCCAATGTTGATACAACTCTTGGATCATTGGTTACCACTTGAAATACTGGATATAATATATCATTCCATGAGTCGGCAACAATGGTTTCTGTAGTTGCGTTTTGTCCCTTATAATATGCTAATCCTGTATTGGTTACGTCATATCCTAATTTTGAAATAATTGTAAATGCTAAAATTTTACCAAGAAGACTTGATCTCTTTTTTTGACTATCTGCTGCTATAACTTGTTCTTTTGAAATTGAAAATGATGAATAATTTCTAACTAAAAATAAATAAAAAAAATAAAAAATAAATATAAAATTAAAAAATAAAATTTTAATAATTATAAAAAAAAAACATACAAAATTTATTATTAAAAATTCTTTTAAATGATTGATTCATTTTTTTTTTTTTTTTTTTTGTTGGAATGAAAATGCAAAAATGAAAATATTAATTTTTTTTTTTATTGTCAAGTGAAAAAAAAAAAAAAAAAAAAAAAAAAAAAAAATAAATAAAAAATGTTTTTTTTTGTATTTTTTGAAATTGTCCAAACAATCATTTTGTGTTTGATAAATATAGAAAACCATGATTTTTGATTCACTCATATCATTGATTCCAATATCAATGATTATGGTTGGTTGTTGTAGTAATGTTATTTCTTTAGAATTAATTATGAAGTATATATCAATAATAAATAAATAAATAATCATTCTCTCCAATTTTATTTTATATTACACTAGTTATTAATTTTAATTTAATTTTTATTTTTACTTTTTTTTTTTTTTTTTCAGGCAATCACAATCACATGCTATATTAGTGACATTTTTTCAATTTGCAACGGTTGCATTTATATCATTTTTTGTTAATATAAGATGGAAACAAGTATTTAGTATTTTTTGGATACCAATTGGATTAAGAGAGAGAAAGATACCTTTGAAAACTTATTTCTTAATGGTTTCAATTTTTTTCATTTTATCAGTTTTAAATAATAAAGCATTAGATTGTGATATACCAATACCATTTCATATGATTTTTAGATCAAGTTCTTTATTATCAACAATTGTAATTGGTTCAATCTTTTATAGAAAATCTTATTCAAAACAACAAATTCTAAGTTTAATCATGGTTACTTTAGGTATAATTTTTGCAACTTTTAGTTCAATGCCTGATAGTGTAAGGAGATAAAAATAAATAAAATAAAATAATAATAATAATAATAATAATAATAATAATAATAATAATAATAATAATAATAATAATAATAATAATAATAATAATAATAATAATTGAACTAATAATTTTATTATTTATAGAAAAAAGAAATTTCACTTGGACATGAACCAAATTTATTAAGATTTTCAATTGGTATGCTTATGCTAATTGCAGCAATGTTTTTATCATCAATTTTAGGTTTAATTCAAGAACATACTTATAAATTGTATGGAAAGGATCGTCATTATGAAACAATATTTTATTCTGTAAGTTTTTTTTTTTTTTTTTTTTTTTTCTCCAAAATAATTTAAATAATAATAATAATAATAAAAATAAAATAGAATAATAATATATTAAGTTTAATATATATATCTAATATTATTTATTATTTTAAAAAAATAGCATTTATTTTCATTACCGTTTTTTTTATTATTTAAAGATGATATTTTACACCATATACAATTAAATAATGATTCTGCATTAATGGCATTACCATTTGGATTTGGATCATTTCCAACATTATGGGTATATTTAATTGTAAATGTTTTAACTCAATATGTATGCATTCAAGGTGTATTTATTTTAACTGGTAAAACAAGTACCTTAACTTGTACACTAGTAATCAGTATAAGAAAGTTTTTAAGTATCATCATCTCTGTAATTTATTTCAATAACCATTTCACATCTTTATTATTCACTGGTACAATTTTGGTATTTTTAGGTACTTTTATGTATTCAACAAGTGGTAAAGTTATTGAAAAACCTTTACCACCAACTAAACAAGTAAAAGAAATAGAAAAAGAAAAAAAATTAAATTAAAATAATAATAATAATAATAATTAAATAATTAATAATCAAAATCAAGTTTTTTTTTTTTTTTTTTTCTTTATTTAATTTTTTTTTTCTTTATTTAATTTTTTTATTATTTTATTTATCCAAATATAAAAAATAAAAACATATTACATTACAAACAATAATAAAAGATTGTTTTTTTTTTTTTTTTTTTTTTTTTTTTTTTTTTTTTTTTTTTTTTTTTTTTTTTTTACTTTTTTATAAACTTAAAGAGATGATAATAATAAACCAAAAATAATTAAAGCAATTGAGGCAAAAACTTTTGAAGAATGATTTGGGTCTTCATCTTCTGAAATTGGAGTACTGGTTTGAGATGGGGTTGGTGAAGATGGTTTTGGTTGACTTTTTAATTTTGGAACAAATTTATAATAGATACCATCTGCAATATTACCGTCAAGATCACGACCTGGAACACATTGAGTACTATTTTTGTAAACATTTGGAATGGCATAACAGTTACCAATGAAACAAGTTGGTTCACTACAAATATAGCTTAGCATAGAATTTTCATCACAAGTTGAATAAGTCCAAGCCTCAGTGTCATTGACTTTAATTGGGCTACAAGTTCCTTTAAGAATGGAAGTGATAATATAATTCTCTTCACAACCTCCATTGAAAATCACTTCATTACAAGAATCCATTGGAAGATCATTAATTGCATCTTGGTAAGTTAAATAATTGTAGGAAACCTTGATTTGGTTATCTTCATCACAGACATGAAGTGGTTCAGCATAAACGTTGGTCTTGGCATTTGAACATTTTGAGTCCATTTTTTCATTTGCGAAATAATAGGAAACATTCATTCCAACCAATTCTTGTCTGAAAACTAAATTACAATGTGAATGAAGAACAGTTTTATTTACACCTCCAGTACATCCTGGGGAATTATAAACATTGGTTTTAACTACCAAATCTGATTTTACAATTATTAAATTTATTAATAATATAAATGTTAATAAAATTTTCATTTTTTTTTTTTTTAATTATTTATTTGTTCTATTTTTTTTTTTTTTTTTTTTTTTTTTTTTTTTTTTTAAAATAATTTTTTTTAAATTGAATTTTATATATAGATTAAGTAATAAAATTATGATATATTTTTAATTATTTTAGAAAATAAATAAATAACAAATAATTTTAATGAATAAAATTAAATAAATAATGGAAAAAAAAAAAAATTTATTATTAAAAAAAAAAAAAATAAAAAAAAAAAAAAAAAAAAAAAAAAGGATGTGTGTAATAATAATAATATTATTATTATTATTATTTATCTAATATAATTTAAATTTTATGTAATTTTTTTAATTTTTTTTTTATTTTTTTTTTTTTTTCTGTGTTAATAATTATTATAATAAATTTTTTACGCATTACCTATAGTGCCTCTTGCATTGTTTGTACAATATTTTTTTCTTAAAATGTAACAAAAATATAACCAAATATAATTATTATTATCATTAATAACAATATTTTTATCCCATCAATATTGTGTTTTTTTTTATCTGTTGAAGAACCACCAAAAAAAAAAATAAAAAAAAAATAAAAAATAAAAAAAAAAATAATAAAAAATAAATGTTAATATTTTGTTTTGGGGGTAATATTAATGATTAAAAATAGAATATTTCAGAGGATAATAAAATAATATATAATAAAAAAAATTAATTTTTTTTTTCCAATCGATAAATGGATCACTATCTCTTAGGTTGAATATTTCACAAAGATTTTAATAAAATTAAAAAAAAAAAAAAAAAAAAAAGAAAAAAAAAACAATATTGTCAAAGTGTGTGGGTTAAAACACACAAACACAAATTCAAACACACACAGTATTAACACTTTATTCACAAAATTACTATTTTAAACTAGTATCAACTATTTTTATATCATATAAAAAGAAAATAAAATTAAAAAAACCTACAAAAAGAAAAAAAGAAAAGTGTGGGTGGGTGTGTTAATTTTTGTATTCTACTATCAAATGATTATTTATTTTTTTTTTTTCTATTTTTAATTTAATTAAAAAAAAAATACAATACCGATAATAAAAAAAGACAGTTGAATCTCAGTAAATATTAAGATTAAATAGAAATAAAATTATATCCAAAATATATAAATAAACTGACCAATCAATATTGGTTTTTTAATTTTAATTTTCTTGAACAAAAAAAATAAAAAAAATAAAATAAAATAAAACTGGAAAATTAATTATTTTTAAAGTTTTTCTTTTTTTAATTTAACAATTTAATTAAATTATACATTTCGAATTTTATTTATTTACTATTATTACTACTACTATTTTATAAATATAAATGGGGTTTTTTTTTCTTTTTTTTTTTTTTAAGGCTTTAATAAATTAGTTGACTCGCCATTAGTTTCGTCATCTTCTTCGTCATCACTACTTTCATCTTCATCAAAATCGTCACTATCATCATAATAATTATTATTTAATTCTTCAAAATTTGTTTTTGATTCTTCTTCTAAAATTTTTTCAATTTCTTTTACATTATTATTATTATTTTCATTATTTTCATTATTTTCATTATTATTTTCAATATTATTTTCATTATTATTATTAATTTTTGATTTTTTTACAATTTTATCAGTTCTTGATTGTTTTTTATCTTTTTTTGAAAAAATTCCACTATCTCTTGAGAAATCATCATCATTATAGATATGATCTTGATTATAGAGGAAATAAGAGTTTGAACCAAAGAGAGTAGTATTTGAATTCTTTCTACCTTTTTTACCTCTTGAAATGATGTAAAGGTAATGTTGAAGTGAATCAATGATTTGATAACGATAGTTTGAATAGAGGATATAGACAGCATGTAAAAAGAAGATAATTGAACTTGAGATTACAATCCATTGTTCAATCGATTGATAGACTGTATTATCGAGATAAACACAACAAATAAAAAGAAGTGATAATGAAGTGAGCTCTAATCTATTATCAGAGATACGTTTAAATGGTTGATATTTAAGTTGAAGTAATACAGATACTAAACTGACCACTACCAATAGGAAAGATCTTGCTGCCGATGTTGGATCCATAGTTGACATTAAAATGATTAACAATCTACGAAGTAATAAAATTACATCCCAAAAGTAAAATGAACTCTTATACTTTAATATAAATACACCATAGGTACGTTGAGTGTGTGGGTCATCCAATGATTTACGATTTAAGAATAATAAAATCATAAGAATCAATGGGAAACCAATAATAACAATCAATAGACAATAACTGACCATCAATGCTTTATGATATTGGTCAGTATAACAACTAACACCATTATTGGCAATTAACACATAAGCGGATACCCCAACATTTTCACAAAAGAATAATTCAAATGTTGCTTTACCAATTGGTGTATAAATATTAAGCATTAACTTTATAAATGCACCCAATTGTTGACTAAGGAATGTTTGATTACTTGGTATAGCGGTTGCATTATCAATTAGAGTAACTTGTGAACTTAAACTACCAGAGATTGAGGTTTCGATTGATTTACCAAGTATTGAATGTTTTCCACCATCTGCAATTGTTGAATAACCATCACGAGATAAATCACCATCATTTGTAGTTGTATTAGTAGAATCAAAAGAATCATCATCATCATTTTCTAATAATGGTTGTTGTTGTTGTTGTTGTTTTCTTAATAAAGATTTTCTTTCTAAACTTTTTTGTAATGATGAATTATTGATTGTACCAGGATCTGATGTAACTATAATTGAAGAATAATTTGAAATTGATTTACTTTTTTCAATATCTTCTTGTTCTTTAATGATTTTATTCTTTAATTTTTGAATTAATTTATATCTATAGACTATATAGAAAAAAACCGTTGAAATAAGTAATACAACAATTAACCATGGAGCTGAAAGTAAGGTGAAATAATGTTGTTGATAATAATCGAATGGACCAGGACAAATACCAAAAATACTTGATGAGCCACCTGGTTGAAATTCAAGATTTAGTAAAGCCAAGAAATTGAATTTAACACCAGTTGAAAGTACCATAAGAGTTTGTGCGAAATAAATGATAACTGTCATAAGACCAGATTCTGAATCAGAACTTTGTACCAATACGATCATACCAATAGATACTGCAACGATGGCAATGAATAGAATGGGCGATGTTTTATCACATCTTTTACAACCTTCACCCCAATCATAATAACCAGGATCACATTGAGCACATAATGGACCAAAACTATATGGGGCACACATATCAGATGTATTACTACCAATACAATTTACATTTGGACATTCATATAAAACATAGGGTTTATCAGTTTGATTGACATCATACCACCAACCTTCGAATTGATTCACTTTAGCACCACCTGGACAATAGGCATGAATTGATGGACATTGAACACAGGTTTCACCATTGTAACCATAGGAACCAGTACGACATTCAGTACATTCAATCTTTGTAGTGGATGGAATTTGACCAGGACTGCATTTCAATACATTACTTACAGTTTGATTCACTGGTAAATTTGGGTTATTACTAAGGAATTCAACATCAACTGTTGTATTGATCGGACCATAGAGAGTTGTATTTGAAAAAATGGCAATACCATTATAGGTTGAGGTGGAATCAATTGTATTACCAGAAATTTGAAGGAAAATTTTCACTTCAAAACCAGATACGATTTGACCTTCTTCATCTTTGATATAGATTCTACCAGAGTATGTATCTTGACCTGATCTGAAACTTGAGGGGAAAGGATCCTCTACATCGATAAGAGCAGCATCGGTTGCAGTATTATTTCCATAGGAAGCAGTATTACCAGAGAAAATGGCATTATTCTTTATGGTTGGACCTGGTGTACTACTATAGAAAATAACACCACCACCTCCACTTGCAGAATTATTCTGATAGATACCTCCATCTATGGTAATTAAATTACCAGCGATAGTGGTTGAGATCACACCACCTTGTTTAGCGAAATTTCCAATGGCTGTACAATTATCCAATACCACTGAGGAGAATGTAAATATACAACCACCTAAAATACCTGGTGAACGATTATTTTGAAAGAGAACATTTTTAAAAGTTGATGTACTACCTTCATATTGTGTAAGAATAGAATTTGTAGAGGTATTTGAAAAATTATCAATAAATTTGGAATTGATAACGGTTAAATTCGATTGACTAAGTAAATTTATAATTGTATCTGTATTTGATGAGAAAACACTATTTTCAATTAAAACATTTGAAAGTGGACTAATCATAAGGAATTGAGTGATTGAATTTTCAATTAATGAACCAACAATATGAATCTTTGAGAAAGAAGAATAGAAAAATCCATTTAGATTTGAAAATATTGAATCTATAATCTCAACTTGACAATCTTGGAATACATGACTTCCAATGGAAATGTCATCAAATAGTGTCGAGGAAATACTAATTACAGTTTGAGTTGCATAGAATGAACCTTTAGAATTGGTGATATTTGAATCGAATAATTTAAAACTACCAAAGAATAAATAGATGGTATAATCATTACTTGTATTATAAATGGATGATTGTGATAATACTAAATCACTATCGGATGAAGAAATTAATGAATTTGTTATACCAATATTTCTTATGATAGTGTTGAAAATATTCACTTTTGATAATTCCATAGCGAAAATTGCTGCACCAATATTACCATTTGAATCTTCAATAACTACATTTTGAATGGTAACACTTGAACCTTGACTAATATAAATATTACCACCTGGTCCACTTTTTAAATTATTTCCTTGGAAATTGGTATTGGAAATATTTGAAGTACTACTGATAATACATAATGCACCATTATTAATACCACCGATATCGCAATTGTTAATGGTAGATGATTGTGTACGAGAAAGCATAATTGAGCATAAACTTGCCCCTTCAATTGGTTCAATACCTTGAATATTACTATCTTGCATATTAAAATCACTAGTTTCATCCACTAATATATTATATAGATTCTCTGTCATTGTACAATTTACCAATGAAATGGTTGGTGAACCACCAAAACCCAACATTGATATTGCTGGTCCAAAACTTGCAACTTTAGAACATGAACAATTTTGTACCAAAGTATTCTCTAAAATTAATGCTGCATTACCTCTTGCTGAAATACTACCCCTATTTTGACTATCTGCATTACTTGTAAATATACAATTTGAAAAACTTGCAACAACATTTCCCTCTATAAATAATGCTGCTCCACCTGGTGAATTATCTGATGAATATGCATATCCAACTGTAATACCTTTAACATTTATATTAATACTTTTTGAATCTGGTGATGATGAACTATCACTACCACTTTCACTACCACTACTACTACTACTACTACTACTATCACCACCACTACTACCACCACTACCACTAATTGATGAAGTTATTAAATTTGAAGAGATATCAAAGTAAGATTCCATTTGTCTAAATCTTCCTCTTCTTGATGGTGATGTTAAAAATAAATCTTGTGGTTGATTTGAATAAGAAATTTTAAATAAATTTAATTGATATTCACCGGATAGAATACATTTAGTTGGATCACCACTTTGTGAAATAATATTGATTGAACGTGAAATTGGTAAGTATGAAGCCAAATTACAATAAGTACCATCTGCTAAATAAATGGTTCCATTAAAATCCACTGAATTTAATGCTTGTTGAATTGTTGAGAATGGTGCAACTGAAGTACCATTACCATATTTATCGGAACCTTTTGCAACATCAACATAAACTTCTTCTGGCATTGTAGCTGCTGGTTTTCTAATGATTACAGAACCAATTCTAAAACCACTTTGTGATGTACCACCACCACCACCACCACCACCTCCATTATTAGTGTATGATGTTGTAAATGCGATATTCACTGTTGATGGTAAAAATGATTCCAACGGAACACGTTCAAGATCACCTAATAATAAATTACCATTGTAGGATGCAACGGGTCTATTATCGACATAAACATTCAATACTGGATTAATATTAGTTTCAAATTGACTACTAAGGAAATATTCTAAATAATATTGTTCATTTGGTAGAATTGGTGGTAAACTAACTGTTTGCCATAATGTACTGGTTTGAGTATTTGGATCACTTTCGTTATATAAAAATTGAGCATAATAATAACCTGCTAATGAATAGGCTGATGAGCCACACATATCATCTGTACAAAAACTAACTGAACTAGTTGCTTTCCATGGTGATGTTGCACTAATATTTGGATGTGAACTTGCAATTACTGAAAATCCCCAATCACCAACAATTGGTTCTTCCATTTCTAAATTTAATTTTTTAATTTTTTTAACATTAATAAATAAAATTAAAAATTAAAAATTAAAAATAGAAAATTAAAAATAGAAAATTAAAAAATAAAAAATAAAAAATAAAAAATAAAAAATAAAAAATTAAAAATTACCTGAACAAGTATATTGTGGTTGTTGTGAAAAAACAACATTTTCATTTAGTAATAATACAATTAACAAAAACAATGTTGTTATAAATTTTGGGTTTAAATTTCTTAAAATCATTTTTTTTTTTTTATTTTTTGATTTTTATTTTTTATTTTTTGTATATCCGGGAAAAAAAAAAAAAAAAAAATTAAAAATAATAAAAAAAATTAAATAATTATTTTATTATTTTAAATATTGTAGTTTTTAAAACTACTAGAGATAGTTTTTTGGTCAACCTATTGTTTTAAATAGATATGTTTTAAAGTATTGTTTAATTTTATAAAAAAAAAAAAAAAAAAAAAAAAAAAAAAAAAATTTCGGTTGAGTTTTTCGCAATCAGAAAAAAAAAAAAATAAAATAAAAATAAAAAAAATAAAAATAAAAATAAAATGCTTATTAAATTTTCGAGTGAATACATTCACTTGGTCTCCAAAAAAAAAAAAAAAAAAAAAAAAAAAAAAAAAAAAAAAAAAAAATAACTAAATTTTAAAATTTTGGCAAATAATTATTTTAAAAATTGATGATTCTTATTTAAATCTAATAAATAAAATCATTGAAAAAGGGTTAACAAAAATAGAAATGAAATAAAAACAAAGGGTCACTATATTGAAACCGACCAAAAATGTGTTAATTCCAAGAAAATTCAATGTTATTTTAAAAAATTTTATTCAATTTTTTTTTTTTTTATTTTTAATTTTTTTTTTTTTTTTTTATTTTTTTTATTTTTTTTTTGAAAATATTTTCATTCAAAAATAACTCTTTTATATTTTTATTTATTAAAATATACACACATACATATATAAACGGTTAAACAAATAATTTTATTTGTATTTTATTTGTAATATAAATTTTTATTTAATTTTTAATTTTATTTTTTTAAATAGTAGTAGTAGCAAAAACAATAATAATAATAATAATAATAAAATAACAAAATGTCTCAAAGGGAATGGACAACAGCATCTACAAGCGATTTAATGTCGAATTTATTAAACAATCATAATTCAAATAATAGTAATAATAATAATAATAATAATAATAATAATAATAATAATAACAATAACAATAATGATAATAATAATAATAATAATAATAATAATAATAATAATAATAATAATAATAATAATAGCAATAACCAACCATTATTAAGAAATGCAAGTACAAATATCTTTTTTGGTGACGACTGGACTAAACAGAATACAGTTGGTTTATTATTAGACCCGTTAAATAGAGGTACAAGTTTTTCAAATTTATTAAAATCACCAACAATATTAGGTGATACACAACAATCACAACAACCACAATCTCAACACACCATGCAACAATTATTTGCAAATGACCCAACATATCAACAACATCAACAAGAACAAGAACAACAACATCAAATGATGGGAAATACAACATCACCAAAATCATTTAACCCATATGTTGGTTTATCACAACCAATGATTGTAACTAATACTGGTAATTTTAATACAACAACAACTACTACAACTACATCAAATAATAATAATAATAATAACAATAACAATAACAATAGTAATAATAACAACAATAATAATAGTATGAATATTAATGCAAATACATATGAAGATGGTGAAGATGAACCAAAAACACCACCAACACCATCAAATGAACCAATTAATTGGGATATGCCAAATTATAGACAAAATACAGCATCATTCCATGCAGATATTAATATTAACAACACTACAAATTCACACCCAACTACATTATCATCGATGATGAAGAATGAAATACCAACATATAGCGGTCAAGTATCAAATGAATATGAACAACCAACTAAATTCCAAAGAATTTCAACCTACAACGAAGAATCATTAAATGATAGACTTAGAGGCGATAACACAGGTAGCATTAATTTCTTACAAGCTGAAACATCTAAACTCAGATCACGTCAATCCTCACAAGATGATCTCGAAAGAAATAGATCATTCCAAATGACTCATTACGACACTGGTTGTGTACCAATCAGTACAGATTATTATAATAGTCTATTAACACGTTACAATAATAGACCCGAATTCTTTGAGCGTGCAAAAGAAAATCAAATTCAAGTTATCAATAATAATAATGTTCAATTAGCTATTGATCTTCAAAATATTTATACTTCAATGAAAAAAGATATTGATGAAGAAAATAATGAATTAAAAAATTTATTAACGTATGTAAAAAAAAAAAAAAAAAAAAAAAAAAAACCAAATTAAATATTCAAATATTTATTATTATTATTTTTTATTTTTTTTATTTTTAGAATAAGAATTTTAGAACCATATGATTTAAGAAAGATTAGAGAATGTTTAGAAGGATTAAAATCACATCTTAGAATTGTTGATGTATTATATAATGAATTAAAATATGTTTTGAATAGAAAGAAACCAGAATGTTGTGCAGCATTGATTATAACACAACAACCCTATTCTCAAGTTATTTTTAGAGGAGGAAAAGGTATGGGAGAAATATTTAAGGTTCAAATGATATTTGGTGTACTTCAACCCGACAATATCTCACCAGTTTATGCAACCATAAACAAGAGTGAGAGCAATCCAAATTCAACAACCAAAAAGGAAAAACCAACTACTACACCAACATTAGAGAATGCAGAGGCAAGTTTAAACACTCAAACTTGGGAAGCCGAATTTAAGAATATCAAAGTGAACGTATCAACTCGTATGACACCATCGAGTTTGAAATTTGTTGCAACCTACAAAGAGAAAACATCTGGTAAAACCGTTGAAAAGGATGTCGAAAGTGTGCCAGGTAGTCCGATCATTGTTATCACCAATGAGTCACAATGGGCAGAAGCAGCAGGTAAACTTTTAATAGCGGATGCATTTGCACATCGTGATGAAATCACATGGGAAATGTTTGCAAATGTACTTCATAGTCACATTTTAACAGCAACTCATCAAACTTCAGAGATTAAAAGAAAACTTCATTCTTGGGAATTTGAATATATTCAAAAGAATTATTTCGATGGTAAGGTTACAGTTAGCAAATCAGAGTGTAAAACATTTTGGGATCGTTTTGGTCCAATCCTTCAAACTATTCATTTCAAAAGACATATTGAACCATTATGGTATAGCGGTTTAATCTATGGTTTAATCACAAAGAGCGAATGTAATAGTTATTTAACAACACTCCCCGAGGGTTCTTTCCTCATTCGTTTTAGTGATAGTGTACCAGGTGCATTTGCTGTTGCTTATGTAACAAACGATGAAAGTGACCGTGTTAAACATTATCTAGTCAAACCTGATGATATTGGTGCAAATAAAACTTTACCAGACTTTCTTCGTGAACGTCATCAATTTAAAACACTTTATCAAGTTGATCCTTCAAAGAGATCTTTACATCCAAAATCAAAAGATGCAGAGTTAGAACCTTATTATTCAAAAAGACTTAAACAACAACAAACTAACCCTGGTTATGTTTCTTTATAAAAATAAAATAAAATAAAATAAATAAATAATTTTTTTTAAATAAATAAAAAATTATAATTATCAATAGAAAATTAATCTATCAAGTTTTAACAACAAATACTTCATTAATTTTAAGATATTTGTCTCTATCCATCATTCATAATATAAACACACACTTTTAATTGTTTATTTTTAAAAGTGAAAATATTTCAAGTCCCACACAAAAAATTTTCATTTTTCATTTTTCATTTTTCATTTTTTTTTTTTTTTTCTTTCAAATAAAAAAAAAAAAGTTTAATTAAATGTCAGAAATAGATACAAATGATATAAAAAAAGAGATGGATAATAAAAATTATAGGGATCCTACAGATAATAAGGAATTATTAAAATGGACTAAAAAAAAAAGAAAAAGATCAAATGATTCAATGCATATTAATAATTTTTACAGATATAATCCACCAAATTTTAAATTATTAGCAAGTAAATACCCAACCTTTGATAAATAGTATGATAAGTTTTTCAAATAGTCATTTTATAAAACCAATTAGATCATCGCTCTTATTGTTAATTCATTTTTAATAATAATAATTATAATACTAATAAAAAAAATAAAAAAAGTATAATAAATAAAACGGAAAAAATTTATAATATAGATTGGAAGGATTCAAATGCAACTAAAGAATTAACAAGAGTATTACTTGATCATGATTTTGGTTTAAGAATTGAATTACCTGATAATTATCTTTGCCCAACTTTAACTTTAAGAATTAATTATTTATATTGGATTTCTGATCAATTAAAAAATTTAAAAATAATATTAAATGATAATGATAATGATAATAAAATAATAAAAGGAATTGATATGTATGTATTTAATAAAATAGTAATAACATAACATTTTTATTTTATTTTATTTTATTTTATTTTATTTTATTTTATTTTATTTTATTTTATTTTAACTAATATAAATAAAAAAGAGGTACTGGTACTTCATGTATATTTCCACTATTAGGTGCAAAGTTATTTAATAATTGGTCATTCATTGGAATTGATATAGATGATAAAGTATTAGAATATGCTCAAAATAATATTACTATAAATTCTCTAAATTCAAAAATAACATTATTTAAAAATGAAAAGAATAGTGATATATTATTAAAATTATTAAATTATAAAGAGGGGAGTAATACTTTTAATTCTAGTAATGATGATCATCAAGATAATCATGATGATGATGATGATGATGAGGAATACTTTGCAGATTTTTGTTTATGTAATCCACCATTTTTTAAAGATTTAAATGAAAATAATAATAATAAAAATAATAATCCAAAATCAAATTGTACAGGATCAGTAAATGAAATGGTTACAGATGGCGGGGAATTTGAATTTGTAAAAAGAATAATTAAAGAATCATTTCAATTGAAATGTAAAATTCGATTTTATACAACAATGATTGGTAGAAAAGTTAACCTAAATCCATTAATCAATATATTAATTAAACAATATTATTTACCAAAAAATCAAATACAAACTACTGAATTAGTTCAAGGTAATACATCAAGATGGGTATTATCTTGGTACTTTTTAAATAAATCTACAAATTTAGAAACTAAAGAAAATAATAATATTAATAATAATAATAATAATAATAATAATAATAATATTAATAATAATAATCAATTTTTAACAAGAATGGAGAGAAGAAAATTATATAGAGAGGGGATAACATTGAATTTGGATAGTGATGATAATAATAATAATAATAATAATAATAATAATAATAATAATAATAATAATAATAATAATAATAATAATAATAATAATAATAATAAAATTGTAGAAATTATAAAATTAATATTAGATAATAATGATATAATTTATAAAACAGATGAAAATAATATAAAATATGAATGCAAATATTTATTAAATAATGTTATAGTTGGTTCATCAATTAAATTGGATAGAGATATTGAATTTTTATTTACAATTTTTATAGATTTAACTACAAGATTGATATTGTTTAAACCAATTGACCCCAAAATTAATA
>NC_007088.5:5109805-5152305 GCF_000004695.1 Dictyostelium discoideum AX4
ATAGTATGTATACAATGGGAAATTAAAAAAAAAAAAAAAAAAAAAAAAAAAAAAAAAAAAAAAAAAAAAAAAAAAAACCATTTTATTTTATATTTTTTTTTTATTTTTTTTTTTTATTATTTTTTTTTTTATAAAAATTATATAACAACATATGTACTAGTTGTAAATTAAATTATTTGTTTAAAAATTAATTAATTATTTATTTATTTATTTATTTATTAAAAGTTGTTTTTTTTATTTGTTCTTTTTATTTATTTTACATTTTCATTGCAAAAAATTCAAATCAAAACTTTTTTTTTTTTATAAGGTAAATAATTTTTTAAACAGTGTCAACTATTATTATTTTTTTTTCCACTTGTTCACTAAAATCTCCAAAAAAAAAAAAAAAAAAAAAACACAAAGAGTAATTAAATCTCCAACTTACGTACGAAACATCAAAATCTTTTTTTTCATTTGTTCAAAATATTATTAAATAAAAAAAGAATAAAAAAATAAAAATTTTACTAAATTTCATTCAATATTTAAATTAGTAAATTTTTTTTCCAACTTCTGTTTTTTTTTCAAAAAAAAAAAAAAATTAAATTAATTATTTCCCAAACCTAATCTTTTTTTTTTTTTTTTCTATAATTTAAAACCAGACAAACTTTCTAAAAAAAAAAAATCCTTATTTAATAATAATAATAATTATAATAATACTATTTCAAAATGACATTTAATAATATTAAAGACGAAAATAACGATGATATTGCCATCATTGGTATGGGTTTCCGTTTTCCAGGTGGTGGTAATAATCCAGATCAATTTTGGAATCAATTATCAAATAAAATGGATGGTATTTCAAAGATTTCTCAAGAAAAATGGTCAAGATCTTTTTATGAACAAAAATATATAAATAACGAATATGGTGGTGTCTTAAAAGATGAAGAATGGAAAAATTTTGATCCATTATTTTTTGGTATTTCACCAAAAGAAGCACCAACCATTGATCCACAACAACGTCTTTTAATGACAACACTTTGGGAAGGTAAATAATAATAATAATTATAATTATAATAATAGTAGTATTTTTTTTTGTTAAAATTAAAAAGTTATTAATATATATACATATATATTTTTTTTTTTTTTTTTTTTTTTTTTTTTTTTTTTTTTTTTTTTTTTAAAAAAAAGCATTTGAAGATGCAAATATTAAACCATCAACATTACGTGGATCAGATACAGCAGTATTTATTGGTATGATGAATCTTGATTATCAAAGATGTCAATTCAGAGATATATCATATATTAATCCGTATACAGTTACTGGTAGTGCAGGATCATTTGTATCAAATCGTTTAAGTTTTAGTTTTGATTTACGTGGTCCATCAATGACACTTGATACAGCATGTTCATCATCATTGAATGCAGTTTATCTTGGTTGTCAAGCTATTGCAACTGGTGATAGTAAGATGGCAATTGTTGGTGGTGTCAATGGTATTTTCGATCCAAGTATTTCAATGACATTCTCTGGATTAAATATGTTGGGACACAAAGGTCAATGTAGATCATTCGATGCTGGTGCTGATGGTTACATCCGTAGTGAAGGTGGTGGTGTTTGTATCCTAAAGAAATATTCAGATGCAATTAAAGATGGTGACCGTATTTATTGTGTTATCAAAGGTGGTAGTTCAAATGTTGATGGATACAATGCAAAGACCAATATCACTCAACCATCAATGAAGGCTCAAGGTGAAAACATTGAAATTGCTTTAAAGAAATCTGGTGTAAATCCATCAGATATCTATTATATAGAAGCTCATGGTACTGGTACACCAGTTGGTGATCCGATTGAAATTGAAGCAATATCAAGAATATTCAAAGATAATCATACACCCGATGCTCCATTGTACATTGGTTCAGTTAAAAGCAACATTGGTCATCTTGAAAGTGCTGCCGGTATTGCATCATTAATCAAAGTTGCACTCTCTTTAAAAAATCGTTCATTGGTTCCAAATATTCATTTTGAAAAACCAAATCCATTAATCAAATTCGAAGATTGGAATATTCGTGTAGTCACTGATGAAATCCAGTTCCCAACCAATAAATTAATTAATATGGGTATTAATTGTTTTGGTCTATCTGGTTCAAATTGTCATATGATTCTAAGTGAAGCACCAATTAATTATGATGAATTATTGAAAACAACAAATAATAACTCTACATCCTCTTCTTCAAATGATGATAAAAAAGAATATTTAATACCATTTTCAGCAAACTGTAATATTTCATTAGATAAATATATAGAGAAATTAATTTCAAACCAATCTATTTATAAAGATACAATATTATTTAAAGATTTTGTAAAACATCAAACAATTTCAAAATCAAATTTAATAAAGAGAAAAGTTATAACCGCTTCCGATTGGGATGACTTTTTAAATAAAAGAAATGAAACTACATCAACTTCATCATTGACTTCAACAATTTCAGCACCAGCTTCATCAACTCCAGTCATTTATGTTTTCACCGGTCAAGGCCCACAATGGAGAGATATGGGTAAAGCATTATATGAAACTGAATCAGTATTTAAAGATGCCATTGATCATTGTGATAAATTACTTGCTAATTATTTTGGATATTCAATACTCCAAAAGTTACGTTCATTAGAAAGTGATGATTCACCAGAAATTCATCATCCAATTTTAGCACAACCAAGTATTTTCTTAATTCAAGTTGGTTTAGTCGCACTTTATAAATCATTTGGTATTTCACCATCAATTGTAGTTGGTCATAGTTTTGGTGAAGTTTCATCCGCTTTATTCTCTGGTGTCATCAGTTTAGAAACTGCTGTTAAAATCGTTTACTATAGAGGCTTAGCTCAAAATTTAACAATGGGAACTGGTAGATTATTATCAATTGGTATCGGTGCTGATGCTTATCTTGAAAAATGTGCTTTATTATATCCAGAAATTGAAATAGCTTGTTATAATGATCCAAATTCAATTGTTATTACTGGTTCTGAACAAGATTTGTTAGGTGCTAAATCAACACTATCAGCTGAAGGTGTTTTTTGTGCTTTCTTAGGTACACCATGTTCTTTCCACTCATCAAAACAAGAAATGATTAAAGAAAAGATATTCAAAGATTTATCAGATTTACCAGAATCAAATGTACCATGTGTACCATTCTTTTCAACAATTACTGGTTCACAATTATCTCATAAAGGTTTCTACAATGTTCAATACATTTATGATAATTTACGTATGCCTGTTGAATTCACCAAAGCCATTTCAAACATTTTCAATTTCATTGAAGAAAATGAATCATACAAGAATGCAATCTTTTTAGAGATTGGTCCTCATCCAACTTTAGGTTTTTATATTCCAAAATGTAAACCATCAAATTCAACAATAACTTCAAAACCAATTATAGTATCACCATTACATAAAAAGAAAGAAGAATTAACACAATTTAAATTAGCAATTTCAACTCTATATTGTAATGGTGTTGAAATTGATTTTGCAAGTGGTCAACAATTATTACCAACTTCTTCTTCATCCGGAGGTGGCGATATATCATCATTTAAAGAGTCGACAAATAAATTACCAAGATACCAATGGGATTTTGAAGAATATTGGGATGAACCAAACCAAAGTAAAATGGTAAAACGTGGTCCATCAAATAATTTATTAGGTCATGATCAATTTGCAGGTAATACTTTAATGGAATTATTTATTGATATTAATAAATCTGCTCATCAATATCTAAAAGGTCATAAAATTAAAGGTAAATATCTTTTCCCAGGTTCTGGTTATATTGATAATATTCTTCGTCAATTCAATGGTCAAGATATTACCATTTTCAATTTAGAATTTTCAAATCCATTCTTTTTGAAAGATGGTGTTCAACATCATTTACAAACTTCAATTACACCAACTACCAAGGGTGAATTTAAAGTTGAATTCTTTATAAAGGATAATAGAAACTCAACTAAATGGACTAAAACTTCAAATGGTCGTATTGGATTATTCAAACATAATCCAAAGAATAATAAATTGGATATTGAAAAACTTAAAAGTCAATGTTCATTTACCACCCTTACAAAGTCTGAAGTTTACAATAAGCTATTGTTATTAAGTTTACCATATGGTCCAACTTTCCAAAGAGTTGAATCATGTTCAATTGGTGATGGATGTTCATTCTTTAAACTTTCAATGTCACCTTGTTCAGAGTTTGACAAAGATTTCTTAAATCCTTCAATTATTGATTGTGCATTCCATGGTTTATTAGTACTCAGTGAAGGTCCACAAGAGATTGTTTTCGATCGTTTACAAGATATGAAATTCTATTCTTCAAATGTACCTTCAACAAGACCTCAATTCATTTATGCCTTTGCTAAATTCGATAAAATTGTAGGAAATTCAACTCATGGTTCTCTAGATATCATGTTAGAAGATGGTACATTATTAATTTCAATTAAAAATGTTAAATGTACATCATTAATACGTTTAAAGAAACAATCAATTAAATATCCTTCACAAAATGTTTATTCACACCATTGGCAATCAAAAGATTCACCATTAACTTTAATTGAAAATCAATTAATTGAAGAGAAATCATCAGAATCTAAAATTAATTTTGAAAAATTATTAAATGATAAATTATTTAATGATTATTTAATTAGATTATTAAACCAATCAATTAAATCTGAATTTATAGAATTCGATTATAAAACTTCAACAGTAGATACTTTAGAAATTGATTCAAATAATACAAAACTATTAGAAAAGATTCAATCAATTTTAAAAACAATTGATTCATTAGATCAATCAATTGATTTAGCTAGTTTAAAACAAGTAATTATTGAAAAATCATCATCATTTAAAAAAGAAATTAATTTAATTGAAAAATCAATCAAACGTATTGTTTCATTATTAAAAGGTGGTGAAAGTGAACATTTTTCACCAAGTAATCCAAGTTCACCAAATGACACACCAAGATATAATTCAAACAATTGTTCTTCAAAGAGTAATAATACCTCTAGTGGTGCTGATGATGATACTAACAATGAAGAAACAATTAATCAATTAAATAATGAACCATTTAATTTCTCAAATTCTCAATTCATTTCAAATCAAAATCAATTAATTTCAAAAACAATTGTAAATTCATTTGATAGATTAATTAATTCGATTGAAATTGGCGAAAAGAAATTAATTAAAATAATTGATTTATCAAGTATCTATCAAAATAATCAACTTTCAAAATTATTATTATTACAATTAAATCAATTACTAATTAATTTATCAAATAATAATAATATTGAAATTGAATATACAATTCCATCAAATACCAAAAATATTGATTCAATTAAAGAAGAAACTAAATCGATTTCAAATTTATTAAATATTAAATATCGTAGTTTTGATTTACAAGATGATTTAGAAAGTAATGGTTATTTAAATTCAAATTATGATTTAATTATAACTTCTTTATTATTAGTTTCAACAAACTCAATTGATTCAAATGAAGTTTTATCAAAACTTTATAAATTATTATTACCAAAAGGTCAATTAATTTTAATGGAACCACCAAAGGATGTATTATCATTCAATCTTTTATTTGCAAATGATTTCAAACAATCATTAGAAATTAAAAGTGAACAAGAAATTAAATCATTAATTAGATATTGTGGTTTCACTAAAATTGAAACAAATAATATTACCCAAGATGATGAAGAAGAACAACAACAACCACCATCAATTTTAATAGTTCAAACTGAAAAGAGAGATATTGAATCAATGTCATTGACTTTCTCATCAGATCCAGAATCATTAAATTCTTCATATAGTAATTGTATATTCATAGTTTCAAAAGAACAAAAAGAAAATCCAACTTCATATATTCAAGAATATTTTGATATTACTGAAGTATTCTGTGATAACACTACAATTATTGAAGCTGGTGATAGTGAATTATTAACAAAGACAATTGAATCAGGTATTGGTAAAAATGATATTATTTTCTTTTTAGTTTCACTTGAAGAATTAACAATTGAAAATTATAAACAAGTTACAATGCAATATACATTAGTTAATCAAATACTTTTAAGAAATAATCTTTCAACTAGATTTGCTTTATTAACTTACGATTCTCAAAATGGTGGTAAAAATTATTTAGGATCATCATTAATTGGTACTTTTAGATACTTTTTAGAATTTCCATCATTGAATACCTTTTCAATTGATGTCGATAAAGATTCAATTGATAATCTTACATTATTCTTACGTTTAGTTGATCTATCTACAATTGGTGATAGAGAAACTATTGTTAGAAATAATAAAATTTTTGTTCAAAAGATTTTCAAAGAGCCAAAATTGTTATCACCATCAAATAATTACGAAAAGGATACAAATAATTTATATTTGAATACAAATAGTAATTTAGATTTTTCATTCCAATGCAAAGAGAAATTACCACATGGTTCCGTCGAAATTAAAGTTATGTCAACTGGTATCAACTATAAAGATAATCTTTTCTATAGAGGTTTATTACCACAAGAAATCTTTACAAAAGGTGATATTTATTCTCCACCATTCGGTTTAGAATGTGCTGGTTATATTACACGTGTTGCACCAAGTGGCGTTACTCGTTTCAAAGTTGGTGATCAAGTTGTTGGTTTTGCAAGCCATTCTTTAAGTTCACTAGCTATTACTCATCAAGATAAAATTGTATTAAAACCTGAAAATATTTCATTCAATGAAGCTGCTGCCGTTTGTGTAGTTTATGCAACAAGTTATTATTCAATTTTCCATATTGGTGCATTTATGGCCGATAAAGAATCAATCCTAGTTCATTCTGCAACTGGTGGTGTTGGTTTAGCAACTTTAAATCTTTTAAAATGGAAGAGAAATCAATTGAAAAAACATGGCAACTCTGAAATTAGTAATGATGCTTCAATTTATGCTACAGTGGGTTCTAAAGAAAAAGTCGATTATTTACAAGAGAAATATGGTGATTTAATAACTGCAATTTACAATAGTAGAGATACTGAATATTGCGATGAAATTAAACAACAATCAGCACAAGGAGGTGTAGATTTAATTTTAAATACACTCTCTGGTGATTATTTATCTGCAAATTTCCGTTCACTTTCCCAAGTTGGTAGAATTATGGATTTATCAGTCACTCAATTGGTTGAAAATGATTCATTAGATTTTTCAAACTTTAAGTATCATGTTACTTACAGTACAATCGATTTAGAAAGAGCTACAACATATAATTCAAAAATCGTTAGAGATATCCTCACAGAAGTATTTGATGCAATTTCTGATGGTAGTCTTGAAAATATTCCAGTTAAAGTTTTCCCAGCAACTCAAGTTAAAACTGCGATTGAATATATTAATGAACGTGTTCATATTGGTAAAATTGTAGTTGATTTTGAAAACTTTGAACAAGATATTCTTAAACCAGCTTTACAAGAGAAAGAAAATCCAATTCAATTGAATAAAGTTAAAAAATTGGAACATACTTGTGATACTTTAAATAATACAATTTTAATCACTGGTCAAACTGGTATTGCTGTTCATATTTTAAAATGGATTATTTCTGGTTCTGTTTTAAATTCAAATAAATCACAACAACAAGTAACAGATTTCATAATTTTATCAAGATCATCATTAAAATGGGAACTTGAAAATTTAATTAATCAAACTAAACATAAATATGGTGATAGATTTAGATTCCATTATAAATCTGTAAATATTGCAGATTTAAATTCAACTCGTACTGCAATTGATCAAGTTTATTCAAGTTGTAAAAATGTTTCACCAATTAAATCAGTATTACATTTTGCAACAGTTTATGAATACATTTTACCAGAAGATATCACTCAAACCGTAATTGATAATACTCATAATCCAAAAGCAGTCGGTGCAATTAATTTACATAATCTTTCAATTGAAAAAGATTGGAAATTAGAAAACTTTATTCTCTTTTCATCAATTGGTGCTATCATTGGTGGTTCAAAACAATGTGCATATAGTAGTGCTAATTTAGTATTGGATTCATTATCAAACTATAGAAAGAGTATTGGTCTTGCTTCAACTTCAATTAATTGGGGTGGTTTGGATGCTGGTGGTGTTGCCGCCACTGATAAATCAGTCGCAAGTTTCTTAGAGGGTCAAGGTATTTTATTGGTTTCTTTATCAAAGATTTTAGGTTGTCTTGATTCAGTTTTCCAACCATCTAATTCCCATTTATCAAACTTTATGCTTTCAAGTTTCAATATTGATAATCTTTTATCTTCTGCACCTCAAATGAAGAGAAAAATGGGTCACCACCTAACAAATTATAAAACTTCATCTGCTAGCTCTGATGATTCATTGGGTGATTCTAGTTCTACTCAAGCAAAAGTCATTTCTACAATCTCTGAATTATTATCAATTCATCCATCAAAATTAAATTTAGATACAAGATTAAAAGACTATGGTATTGATTCTTTATTAACAGTACAATTAAAGAATTGGATAGATAAAGAATTTACAAAGAATTTATTCACTCATTTACAATTATCATCAAGTAGTATTAATAGTATCATTCAGAGAATTAGTTCAAAATCAACTTCAACATCTACTCCCAATCCAACTAACACCACAAAACAAACCGCAACAACAAAAACATAAGTAGTTCAAACAACTCCAACTACATTTGACACTTCTATGTTTATTCCATATTTAAAAAATTAAAAAAAAAAAATTAATAAAAAAAATTAAAAATATCTTTTAATATTAATACTTAAAAATTCTTGAACTATATTTATTAAAAAAAAAAATTACCTTTAACCAATTTAAAAAAAAAACAAAAAAATAATAATAGTGTACAAATAAAAGAAATAATTAAAAAAAAAACAAAAAAAATAATATTAATATTAAAGAAATGGAAAAAAAAAAAAAAAAGTGTTTAGCAAAGTTTTTTTTTTTTTTTTTTATTTGGCAATGATTTTACCGAATAACGATACGATGTTGAGTGGTAACATTATTACCAAGTTTTTCGAGATAGGTTTGGTTGTTTTTCTAAAATTTATTTAACATCTGATGTAAAACCTGCTTGTTTTTCAACTGCTGCTTTAACAATTGCTGATACCTCTTTATCTTTGTTTTAATACTAATAAATATTCCTCTTTTTTTTTTATTGTTTAAAATAATGGTTAGTTTTTATTAAAAAAAATTTAAAAATTTAAAACTTACTTTGATGTGTTTTAACTTGGCATGCTAATGAATAAATTTCAATACCATTGGTATTTTTCAAGAGATTATCTATTATGATTTGAGCCAATCCATAGAATTAACTTGTTTAACCAAGAATTTTTTACCATTCTGGTACTTTTTTCAATGGTGCCATAACTTCTGGTTTATTTTGATGAACAAGGTATGCATTAACATGTGCTATTCAAGTGGCAATGTATGGTTTATTTTGATAAACTTGATCTTCCTTCTTAAAAATTTAATATTGTTAATTCTTATTAATATCATTGTGGAAATCCATTTGATCTTCAAGATATTTACTATGTTGACTAGAGATGGATTTTGAGAAAGATCACGGTCACCAAATAGGAATTAAAATTTTAATTTTCTGGTCGTTTGTTGTGTTTTTAATTTGTTTTTGATTTTTTTTTTTTTTTAATTTTTTTTTTTTTTTTTTTTTTTTTTTGACACTTTGGTGTTTTTGATTTTTTTTTGATTTTTTTTTTTATATTTTATTTAATTTTAAATTTTTTGAAACACAATGAACAAATTTTGGGAAACTGGTAGAAAGATTGTTGCAGTAGGAAGAAATTATGCACAACATGCTAAAGAATTAGGAAATGAAATTCCATCAGAACCATTCTTTTTTTTAAAACCAACTTCAAGTTATTTACTTCAAGGAACTGGTCCAATTGAAATCCCATTAGAATCATCAGATATTCACCATGAAGTTGAATTAGGTATTGTCATTGGTAAAAAAGGTAGAGATATTGATTTAAAATCTGCAATGGATTATGTTAGTGGTTATACATTAGCTTTAGATATGACTTCAAGAGATCAACAATCAATTGCCAAAGCTAAAGTAAGTTTTTTTTTTTTTTTTTTTTTCAAATAAAAAAAAAACTTAAAATTATCTATACTAATTTTCATTATTATTATTATTATTATTATTGACTAATAATAATAAAGTCATTACCATGGACAGTTTCAAAAGGTTATGATACATTTTGTCCAATTTCTGGATTTATACCAAAAGATAAAATTAAAGATTTAAATAATGTTGAATTATGGTGTAGTGTCGATGGTCAAATCAAACAAAAAGGTAATACCAACCAAATGATTTTCGATGTTCCACATTTAATTCAATATATTAGTTCAATTATGACATTAGAATCTGGCGATTTAATTTTAACTGGTACACCTTCTGGTGTTGGTCCAGTAAAACCTGGACAAGTAATTAAATGTGGTATCACTGGTTTAGATACTGACATGCAATTCGATATCATTTTAAGAAAGAGAAATTAAAATCCTTTTAAAATTATAAATTATAAATAAAAAAAAAAAAAATTAAAAAAGAAAAAATATTTTAAAAAAAAAAATCAAGATTAATCAATTTATTATAATTTTTTAATCATCAATTAAATTATTTTCGATTTCATTATGTAATTTACCAGCTTCTTTTAACTGTTCTTTCAAAATATTTTTTAAATTATTTTGAATAGAACCTGAAAAATTATTAATTTGGTTTGAATTATTATTATTATTTATATTATTTATATTATTTAAACTATTTAAATTATTTATGTTATTATTATTAATATTATTAATATTATTATTATTATTATTATTATTATTATTATTATTATTATTATTATTATTATTATTATTATTATTATATAAGCCATTAAAATGTTTTTTTCTTTTTTCAATTGCTTCGGATTCAGGGGGATCATGATTATGTTTACCACGATAAGTATTGATATATTTTGAATCTTGTTGGATAACTTGTTTTTTAACTGGACATGTTAATTCAGCGCATTTGAAATAACTCTTTGGGAATGGACTACCCTTTACAGATTTTTGGCCATACTTTCTCCAAAAGAAACCATCGTCTAAATGGTCAATACTTGATCCAGTTTCAATAACTAACTTCTTTGAACCTTTTGATTCTGATGTTCCATTAAATCTATTATTGTTATTATTGTTATTGTTATTATTATTATTATTATTATTATCATCATTATTATTATTATTATTATTATTATTATTATTATTATTATTATTATTATTATTATTATTATTATTATTATTATTATTATTATTATTATTATTATTATTATTATTATTATTATTATTATTATTATTATTATTACTTAATTGGTCAATATCTTCTTGGAATTCATCATCATCAGTAGTTTCATTTTTAACAGATATTTTTTTTTCTTGTTTAGAATTATTCTTTTTATTAGTCGAGTTTGTATTTACATATGTGGAAATAGATGTTGTAGTTGTTGTAGTTGTAGGTATTGTATTTTTTGGTGAATTCATTGGTGAAATTTGACCATGTTGAGTTGGTGAGTCTCCATTTTGATCATTGAAACTATTACCATTTTGATCTTGGTTACCATTACTATTACCATTACCATTACCATTACCATTACCATTACCATTACCATTACCATTACCATTACCATTACTATTACTATTACTACTATAATTATTATTATTATTATTATTATTATTATTATTATTATTATTACCCTTTTATGAACCAATTGGAATAAATGGGTTATTATTAATAAAAAAAAAAAAAAAAAAAAATTAATAAATACTTTCAAAAAAAAATTTTTATATAAATATTATATACATACATCCAAACCTTCAAACATTACAGAATTTCTAAATGCTTGTTGATCAGAGACAACCCTTGTTGTTTGAGGGAAACCATGACAATGTTCTCCTTTATAAACTGTACTATTTTGATTGGTATCACCAATTCTCTCAACCTGTTTTCTGACATTACAACCTTGAAATGTACATTTATAATAGTGTCTTGGATGTAAACTTCCCTTTACATTCTTTTGACCATATTTTCTCCATTGATAACCATCAGATACAATATTAGAAATATTATTACTATTATTACTATTATTACTATTATTACTATTAGTATTACTATTTTGAGGCGAGTTATTATTATTATTATTATTATTATTATTATTCTGAGTTGAGTTATTTTCTTCATCTTCTTCATTATTGATATTATTAATACTATAATTGTTATTGTTATTGTTATTGTTATTGTTATTGTTATTGTTATTGTTATTGTTATTGTTATTGTTATTGTTATTATTTATATTGTTATTATTTATATTGTTATTAGTTTTATTTTTCTTTTGTTTCTTTAAAGGTGTTGGTGTAGTAGTTGTTGTTGTTGTTGTGGTTGTTGCAGGTGATTGTTTTTGAGGAGATATTTGAACTGGTGAAAATGGTGGTTGTTGATCTGATAAATTACTTTTAGGTGAAGTTGGTACAACATTGGAAGATTTCTTTGAATAATAAGGTGATGATGAAATCATTGGTGGAATGATCTTTAAATTTGATAGAAATCCTTCTCCATTTGGTTTGTTATTTCTATAATTATTATTATTATTATTATTATTATTATTATTATTATTATTATTATTATTATTATTATTATTATTATTATTATTATTTTCATTATTTTTACCAAATGCAGTTTCATTATCACGTTTAAATGGATTAGTTGGAATAGGTGGGAAATAATCATTTGGTTTTTGTTCCTCTTTCTTATTGGTATTAATTATTTTTTCAGTTTGCTCTTTGTCGACTTGCATTTCTTGTTGTTGTTGTTGTTGTTGTTGTTGTTGTTGTTGTTGTTGTTGTTGTGGTTGTTGTTGTTGTTGTTGTTGTTGTTGTTGTTTTTCACCATGTTCTTGTTGGATTTGGTGATAATTTTCTTCTTTAATTTGTAGTTTTTGAATTTTTGAATTGGTACGAGATTGGTTTTTATTGAGAAGAGAATTATCAAATTCAGAATGAGACGTTAATTGTTGCTTTGGATTTGATTGGTTTTTATCATGATTCAATTTTTTTTGTTTAAATATCTCTGACTCTGAGAATGAATCACTTTCATCATTATTATTTTTATTTTTACTTTTATTACTAATGTTGTTTTTTTTATAATTATTGTTATTATTACCCTCAAAATATTCATCATCATCGTCATCATATTTTTCATCATCATCATCATCATCATCAATATATTCATCACTTGCATCATATTCATCTTCATTATCACTTTTTGTTAAAAAAGTTATTTGTTGTTTTACATTATGTGTTGTAGTTTTATTTTTTTTTTGTTTAGTGGTTTTATTTACAGAGTTTTTTACAATTGGTTGTAATTTATTATTATTATTATTATTTATATTTTCTATAGCATCCTTTTGTTGTTGTTGTTGTTGTTGTTGTTGTTGTTGTTGTTGTTGTTGTTGTTGTTGTTGTTGTTGTTTTTGTTGTTGTTTTTGTTCTTGTTCTTGTTCTAGTTGTTTTTGTTGTAATGCCAATAATTTCTTTGCCATATATTTACTAATTTTACCATTTTGTTGTGGTGAATTACCGCCATTAGTATCATTAAGATTGGATTTGAGTTTTGGTTTTTGTAATTTAGCCGATTTGTTTGGTTTATCAACAAATGTTGGTTCATTATTTTCAATGGTGTCATCATCACCATAATCATCTTCATCATCTTCATTATTATTGTTGTTGTTGTTGTTGTTGTTATTATTATTATTATTATTATTATTATTATTATTACTATTATTATTTGTGGTTGTAGTTGTAGTTGTAGTTGTGGTGGTTGATGAACCATTTACACCAACTTTGTTATTTTCATTATTATTATTATTGTTGTTATTATTATTATTTACATTAATTTCATTGATATTGGTAAGAAATGATTTATCTGGTGATATGGATAGAATTGAAGAATTTCTTAATTCCTCAATTGAAAATGATTGATTCTCTTTCAATGATTGATGAAGTTTGTGGAATAATACTAACTCTTTTTCACCTGGTTTAATTTGATTTGCTGATTTGATCATATTTTGAATAAAATCTCTATCACTATTATTATTATTACTATTACTATTATTGGGTATGTTGGTGTCTTTATTTGTATTATTTATAAGACTTTCAAAATAATTGGAATATTTATTTATTCCATTATTATTATTATTATTATTGCTATTGCTATTGCTATTGCCATTGTTTTTATTATTGTTATTGTTATTGTTATTGTTATTGTTATTGTTATTGTTATTGTTATTGTTATTGTTATTGTTATTGTTATTGTTATTGTTATTGTTATTGTAATTGTTATTGTTATTGTTATTGTTATTGTTATTATTTAAATTTTCATTACCAGAAATAGTGTGATTATTATTATTATTATTATTATTATTATTATTATTATTATTATTATTATTATTATTATTATATTTATTTAATTCGGTGGAATATTGAGCTCCCATCTTTTTATATAATTATTAAGTATATTATTTTTATTTTAATTTGTGATTTTTTCCAAAATGAAAATAAAAAATAAGAATTCTTCCGAAAAAAAAAAAAAAAAATTAAAAAAATTAAAGTTGTATTCAAAAAAATAAAAAAAAAAAGAATCAATTAATTAATTCTGTATTTTTGTATCCTATAATTAATTTATTATAAAGAAAAATAAAAAAAATATATGTCGTATTAGTAACAATTTTTTTTTTTTTTTTTTTTTTTTTTTTTTTTTTTTTTAGGATTTATAAAGAGGCACACGCAAATCTGTTATTTAATTAAATTTAGTGATCAAAAAAAATAATAATAATAATAATAATAATAGTAATAAAAAAATAATAAAATAATAAAAAATATAAAATATAAAATATAAAGTGATAAATCTTTTAAAAGATTTTTTTTATTTTATTTTTGTGTGTTCTTTTTTTTTTTTTTTTTTTTTTTTTTTTTTTTTTTTTTTTTTTGAAAAAATAAAAACTGGCAAAAATCGATTTTTATATTTAATGTTAATAAAAAAAAAAAATTAAATAAATAAAAATTATTGGTGCTGGGTTGTAATTTATTTGTTGTTTATTTGTTTTTTTTTTTTTTGTTTTATTGGTAATGATGACAAAGGATTTTTTTTTTTTTTTTTTTTTTTTTAAATAAAAAAAAAAAAAAAAAATTATAATATTATTAATTATTAAATTGAATTATAATACCCCTCCAGACATCATTAATATGAATAAAATTATAGATAAAAATGGTACAATTTTAAAATAAAAATTATTTTTATTTTTTTTTTTTAAAAAAAAAAGGAACACATTCATATTTCTTGTGTAAAATAATTATGAGCAAGTGTGTGTTGGTGTTGAGTGTGAGTTTGTGATTTAAATTTCTTTTTTTTTTTTCTTTTTTTTATTTTATTTTATTTTTATTTTTTTAGTTCATGACATATTTGTAGAACAAAATAGAGAACAAATAAAAATTAAAAAGTAAAAATAACAAAATAAAAACTAAAAATAAAAAAAATAAAAAAAACTCTTTCTCTATTTAAATAAATGTGTTGTAATTTTATTGTGTTTGTGCGTGGGGGTGGTGTGTGTTGATGAAACCAAAAAATTGAAAAATAATTGAAAATACATTGTATTTGATGAAATAATAACAATCATAAAGATTGAAGATAATGAATGTGCATATTACTCTTAAAAACAATGGGTAACACACACTCTTGTGTGGTTTTTTTTTTTATTTATTTATTTTTTTAATTTTTTTTTTATTTAATTTTGTTTATTTTTTTTTTTTTCCATAATCTATTTTTTCTTTTTTTTTTTTGGTTTTTTTTTTTATTTTTTTTTTGTGACTTACCTTTTTATAATCAATTTTTGCCCTGATGTAAATTCTTAGTTATTTGCGAAAAAGTTTCTTTTTTTGGAGAATGTGGTTTTTTTTTTTTTTTTTTAAATATTGCAATCCTAAATGAAATAGTGATTTATTTATTTATTTTTCCCTTTTTATTGCTAAAAAAAATTATAAAATACAAAACAATTAAAATAATGTATTAAAAAAAAAAAAAAATAAAAAAATAAAAAAATAAATGAAAAAAAAAAAAATAAAAAATAAAAAAAAACAAAAAAAGAAACTTTATAAATAAACAAATTTGGGTGATGGAATTTATATAAACAGTTTCATTTGACGTCAATTATTGTTATTTTTGTTTGAGTATCTATTGTTTGTTTGTTTTTTTGTTGTTGTTGTTATTGTTATTGTTGTGCCCTTTTTATAAATTTAAAAGAAGAAAAAAAAAATAAAAAAAAGTTCTTCTTTTGATTATCTATAAATTTTTATAATTATTGTTATTATTATTATTTATTTGGTACCACACATAAACATAAGGTTTTTTTTTGTTTTTTTTTGTTTTTTTTTTTGTGTGTTTGTGTGTTTGTGTGTGTGTTATCTGTCCTTAAAATAAAATAAAAACACAAAAAAAAAAATGAAAATTAAAAAAAAAATTAAAAAAAAAAAAATAAAATAAAATTTTCATTTTTTTTTCTTCATTTCCCAAACAAAATGCCACTTTAATTTGAAAAATAGTTAAAAAGGTGCCAAAATTTAAAAAATCGAATGTTAAAAACCAATATAAATAAAATAATTGTGGGAGAATCTTCAAGATTTTTACGCGCACAAAATTCTTCTCTTACTAATGGTTTTCTAAAAATCCAACACACCACCACCACTAAAAGAAGTTTCTGTAATTTTACTACCACCCCACAAATAAATAACAACACAAATAATAATAATAATAATAATAGTAATAATAACAGTTTAAATGACAATTTTATTAATAACAATATAAAAAATAATGAATATTTAAAATTAAAAAGAGTTGTTGTAACTGGGATGGGTATTGTATCTCCATTAGGTGTAGGAATAAAATATAATTGGGATAAATTAATAAATGGTGAGAGTGGAATTAAAAGATTTGAAGGATTTGAAGATAGTAGAATTGATTGCCCATCAAAAGTTGTAGCAAGAGTACCAAAAGGTGAAGGTATAGGTGAGTTTAATTCAAATACTATGATACCATCACAAGTGAAATTGGCAAGCTCTGATTTCATAAAATATGCAATCGTTGCAACTGATGAAGCTATTAAAGATTCAAAACTAGATAAATTCATTGAATCAAATGAAAAACTTCAAGAAAGAATTGGAGTATGTATTGGTTCTGGTACAGGTTCAATGGAAGAAATTATCTCAGCAAATGAAAAGATTTCAAATAAATTAAATAACAATAACAATAACAGTGATAGTGGTAGTGGTAGTGGTAGTGGTGGTGGTGGTGGTAAAGTTTCAGCATATTTTATACCAAAAATTTTAATTAATGAAGCATCTGGTATAATTAGTATTTTACATAAAGCGAAAGGACCTAATATGTCAATTGTTAGTGCATGTGCAACTGGGTCTCATTGTATTGGCGAATCATTTAGAAAGATAAAATATGGTGAAGTGGACGCAATGATATGTGGTGGTACTGAAGCGAGTATAAATTCAGTTTCAATGATTGGTTTCTCACGTATGAAAGCATTATCAACCAAATATAATAATCATATTAATCCATCATCAAGTAGTAGACCATTCGATGAAGGTAGGGATGGATTTGTAATGGGTGAAGGCTCTGGAATATTAATATTGGAAGAGTATGAACATGCTTTAAAAAGAGGTGCAAATATTTATTGTGAAATCACTGGTTATGGTTCAACTGGCGATGCCCATCATATTTCAGCTCCAAATTCTGATGGAAACGGTCCGTTAAGGTCAATGAATTTAGCATTACTAGAATCTGGTTTACCAAATTCCTCTCATATCGATTATATAAATGCTCATGCAACTTCAACGCCATTAGGTGATGGTATTGAATGTACTGCTGTTAAAAACTTTTATAATAATAATAATAATAATAATAATAATAATAATAATAATAATAATAAAGAAATTATAATGAGCTCAAATAAAGGTTCAATTGGTCATTTGTTGGGTGCTGCTGGAAGTGTTGAATCAATATTTTCAATTTTATCATTATATAATAATATTATACCACCAACTTTAAATTTAGAAAATCCATCAAAAGATTGTCAGGGTATAAATTTAGTACAATTTAAATCTCAATCAAAACCAATTAGAAATGTTTTAAAAAATTCATTTGGATTTGGTGGAACAAATTGTTCTTTAATTTTTTCAAAAATAAATTAAATAAATTAAATTTTGGAAAAAGGAAAAAGGAAAAAAAAAACGAACAGGATATTTTTTTTAAATTTTTTTTTTTTTTTTTTTTTTTTTTTTTTTTTTTATGAAAAAAACGAAATCAACGACCGAGTAATTTTTTTTTTTTTTTTTTAATTTTTTAATTTTTGTAATTTTTTTTTTTTTTTTTTTTTTTTTTGAATTTCTCTTCTCTATCTCACTTTCCCAAAAAACTTAACCTTTTTAAATTATTTTATAAATATTTATTATAAAATAATAAAAAAAAGAAAAAAAAAAAGAATGATTTCATCAATTCAATGGGTACCAAGAGGTGCATCAAATCCATTCCCAAAGAAATTTGACCCAAATGGTGAAGATATGGAAGAATTAAATGAAGAAGAAATTAAAGCAATGCAAGAAGAGGAAGAAGAAGATAGAATAATTGAAAAGAAATTTGAAAAGGGTGTACCAAGTGTTATGAATGACAAAGAAAAAGATTTTTATAAGAGATATAATTTTGATGATTATGATAGTGATGAAGGTGAACAAGATGAAGAGGAAAGAGATGAAAATGATCATAGTCGTAAAACAGAAGAAGTTGGATTAAAATTCATTAATAGAGCAATGAAGGGTTTAATGTTTTATAAAGATACAGATTCAGATCCATACTTAACCAATAAGGAAGAAGAGGATATTGAAGATATAGAGGATGTTATTATTAGACCAACCGATTCAATATTGGTATCAGCAATTGTCACTGGTGAAGATGATTATTCGCATTTAGATATTATGGTCTATGAAGAGGAATGCGATAATCTATACGTTCATCATGATATTATCCTCTCATCATATCCATTGGCATTGGCATGGATGGATCAAAACCCAATAAATCCACAAGAGAAAGGTTCGTTCATGGCCGTTGGTACTTTCGAGCCATCCATCGAAATTTGGGATTTGGATGTTGTAGATAATTTAATTCCAACCGTTATATTGGGTGGTAAAGAAGAGGATAGCGCCGATCCAATGAAAAAGCCATCCGCTAAAAAACGTGGTGGTAAACATAATAAATTCAAGGAAGGTAGTCATAGAGATGGTGTTATGTCTCTCTCTTGGAATAGTCATCAACGTAATGTTTTAGCAAGTGGTAGCAGTGATAATACCGTCAAGGTTTGGGATATCACAACTCAACAATGTCTCAACACCTTTACTCATCATAAGGATAAAGTATCTTGTTTACATTGGAATTCTCATGAGAAAACTGCACTTTTAATTGGTTCTCATGATAAACATGTTAGTATTCTCGATGTTCGTGCACCAGATTCCGCATATAAATGGTCCGTAAAAGGTGAGGTTGAATCTTTATCTTGGAATCCACATAATCCAAAAGAGTTCATCGTTGGTACTGATGATGGTAGATTACTTTGTTATGATGCTACACTTGGTACTGCCGCTGCTCCAGTTTGGTCTGTTCAAGCCTCTCAAAAAGGTAGCGTCTCTTGTTTCTCCTATTGTCCTGGTCAAGTTGGTTTCTTTGCAACTGGTTCCTCTGATCATACTGTTAAACTTTGGAATTTAGAAACCTCCTCAAATAAACCAACCCTCATTGAATCTAAAAATTTAGGTCAAGAAATTTTCACACTTTCATTCTTTGAAAATTCACCTTTCCTCTTAGCAGTTGGTTCTGAAACTCAAAGACCAAATGTAATTGACACTAAAAGATTTATCTCTGTACAAAATAGTTTTGGTATCGCTAGACCTGAAAATTCAAAAGAACCAGTTTTCATTACAAATAATAAAAATAAAAATAATACTGAAGAAGAAGAAGAAGAAATTGAAGAAGATACTGATAGTGATCATAATGATGATGAAATTGAAGAAGAACAAGAAGAAGAAGAACAAGAAAAAGAAATTACACCTCCACCAAAACAAACTAAAAAATTAAATAATACAAAAAATAATAAAAAAGATGTTAAAAATAGAAAGAAAGTTGGTGATTCAGATGAAGAATAAAATAAAATTAAATAATAAAATTAAATAAAAAAAAAAAAAGATTTTAAAAATATAATTAATTTTTTTTTTTTTTTCCAAGGATAGGATCTTCAAAAGATACAAAGGGATTTCTTTGTATCTTTTCTAGATGTGTTTTAAAATGTATTTTATTTAAAGTTAAAATTTATATTATTTTTTTTTTCATATTATTAATTTTTTTTTTTTTTTAAACTTCTTATATATTGGAACTGGGAGGAGGTAATGGATTTATTGGTCACATCTTTGATTTTTAGTAGAAAGTTTTTTGATGGTGGCTATTATCGAGTTTTCCTATTCTTTATTTTATAAAAAAAAAAAAAAAAAAAAAAAAAAAAAAAAAAAAAAAAAAAAAAAAATAAAGCAAATAAATAATTAAAAATAAATTATCTAAACACTATTAAATTATTCAATTTTTACCTTTTTCCTAAATTAAAATTTGAAAAAATACCATGGAACATTTATTATCCTATATAAATAATAACCTTAAGTTTGTTTCGATTGTTTTATTGGTGTCAAAATTAATGATTTGTTTTTTTTGGTGTGTGATTTGAAAATGATTGGGTTTTTTTTTTTTAAAATTTAATTCACCCACAAAATTACTTGTAAAAGTAAAATTAAAATTAAACCTTTTTTTTTTATTCCCTGCGTCTTGGTAAATTTGGATTTGTCATTGGGATATTACTGATTTTTTACACATAAAAAAAAAATTAAAAAAAAAAAAAAAAAAAAAAAAAAAAATTTTTTTATTTTTTTTTTTTTTTCATTTTTTTTTTGATCGTTCGAATCAACTCTTGTTGTTTGTTTGAAAATCAAATCAATTTCCTTTAAAGATAGTTTTTTAAAGAAAAATGGCACCACCAACAAAAGAATTAACAAATAAAGAGATTACAGCAATCAAGGGTATTTCAGTAAGTTTTTAATTACTATTTTTTTTTTTTTTTTTATAAATATATCCTCATTTCTAATTTTTTCACTATCTACTATTTTATTATTATTTTTTTGTTTTTTCTTAAAATAGAAATTATTTGATGATAAGAAATACAGTAAAGGTTTAAAAGAGTGTAATGCAATTTTAAAGAATCATCCAGAAAATCCAGATGCATCATGTTTTAAGAGTTTGATTTTATACAATTTAGAACAACAATATGAAGCACGTGAAAATGCAATCAAAACCACCAAAACCTTACCAACCAACTCAATGGCATGGCATACATTAGGTTACATTTATAAATTGGATAAGAACTATCTCGATGCAACTACAGCCTTTAAAAATGCTTCAAAATTCAATAAAGAAAGTTCACAAATCTTAAAAGAATTAGCACCACTTCAATTATATTCAAGAGATTTAGAAGGTTTAAAGGTAAGAATTTTTTGTTTTTTTTTTTTTTTTATTTTTAATTTTCTACTTATAATAATAATAATAATAATAATAATAATAATAATAATAATAATAATAATAATAATAATAGTAATAATAATAATAATAATAATAATAATTAATAATAATTAATAATTTTTTATTTTTTTAATTTTTTAAGGAAACGTATGCAACATTATTAAAATTACAACCAACTCATAAACCACATTGGACAGGATTAGTGACTACATATCAATTAATGGGACAAACTAAATCAGCATTATCAGTATTTGAAAGATATTTAGATACACTCGAAGAGAAAGATTTAGTTGGTGTTAAAAAGACTGAATCACTTCTCTACAGAGTTATGCTTAACTTTGAATTGGAAGAATATGATCAAGCTCTTGATATTTTAGTAAAGAATGAAAAAACAATAATAGATAAACTTTGGGCAATGTCAAAACATGGTGATATTCTCTTAAAGAAGGGTGAACTCTCTGCAGCTGAAGCTAAATTTAAAGATTTAATTAAATTAAATCAAGATGATTTAAATGTTCACAAAAAACTTTGGGAATCAAAAAATATTAGATCTTTAGGTAATTTATTATTTATATATATATAATAATTTTAATTATATTTATATAATTAACACATTTTAATTTATATAAATACTATATATATAGATAATTTAAGTGATGAAGAAATTTCAACATTAGATTCATTATATAAAGAATTAAGTTCATTATATCCAAAGAGTTTATTAATTCAAAAGATACCATTATTATTTTTAAAGGATAAACAACAATTTAGAGAACATGCAGTATTATACACAAAGAATTTCCTTAGCAAAGGTATTCCATCATTATTCAACAATCTCAAATGTTTATACAATAATAAAGAGAAAGTTGAAATTTTATCTCAATTATTTTTAGATCAATTAAATTCACTCAAAGAGAAACAACAATTATTAGGTTCCGATGAAAAAGAATCACCATCAACTGTCTTATGGTGTCTTTATTATTTAGCTCAACATTTCGATAGAATTAATGATTATTCAACTTCTTTATCTTATATTAATCAAGCAATTGAACATACTCCAACTTGTTTAGATTTATATGTTGTTAAAGCTAAATTATATAAAGTAAGTAATCAATTAATTAATAATCATTATAAACACAGTGTGGTGATATATTAATATAATTTTTTATATTTATTTATTTATTTATTTTTAGCATCAAGGTGATTTACAAAAAGCTTATGAAGAATATGATAGAGCTCGTAATTTAGATTTAGCAGATAGATATTTAAATACTAAATGTGCATTATATGCCCTTAGAAATAATGATCCAGATACAGCTGAAGCAATCTTTTCATTGATTAAGGATGAAACTCAAACACTTTTATTCAACATTCAAGAATTCCAATGTATTTGGTATGAAAGAGAATTGGGTAAAACTTATTTAAGAGCTGGTGATAATGCTAGAGCAATTAAATTATTCAATTTTGTTGATAAAGTATGTACATTAATTAATCAATCAATTTTTTTTTTTTTTTTTTTTTTGTTTTTATTTTTATTTTTATACTAATTTTTTTTTTTTTTTTTTTTTATTATTTTAGAATCATCTTGAATACCTTGAAGATCAAATGGATTTCCATAATCATATTAATAAGAAATTAACAATGAGATCATATATTGAATTTTTAAGATGGGAAGATCAAGTTTATCAAAATAAACCATACATTGCCACTGGAAAAGCACATGTTAAAGCATACCTTAATCATCAAAATAAACCAGAAGTTATGGCACCATTGAAAAAAGTACCAGCAATTAAGAAACCAGCACCAAAACCATCTCAATTGGAACCAAAGAAAGATCCAAACACTGGTCTCACCATTCCAGAGGATGACGATTTGAATGGTAAAAAGTTCTTGGTTAAACAAGTTAATCTCATGGATTCAGCTCAACTCATTTTAGATAATCTCTTGAAAAATACAAATGATATTGAAATTTATTCATTAGCTTGCCAAGTTAATACACATCAAAGTAAGTTTAAATTTTTAAAATATTTTTTTTAAATATTTTTATTTTTTTACATATATATATAAACTAACCTTTATTATTTTTTAACAATAAAAAAAAAAAATATAGAGAAATATTTATTAGTATTAAAATCATTGGTTAAAATTAAATCAATTAATGAAAATAGTCCATGTTATTATGAAAATTTAGTTGATTTAATGATTAAAGTATCAGAAGATAAAGAGGTATCAGCAATTGTTAAAGCAGCAGTTGAAAAACAAGCAGGTTTTTCATCAGATGTTGAATCAATTTTAGCAAACAACCAAACTTATCTCGAAAAACTTGGTGACAATGTTACCGCTCAACATCGTTTCGTTGTTGGTAAAATCATTGCCAAACTTTCACCATCATCACTTGATAAAGCATCAGAATTGATTTTGAATGTTCAAGGTGAAACAAGTTGGAAACAATGCGCTGACAACCTTCAATCTCTTTCTCTTGTATCTTCCGAACTCACTTCTAAATACAGAGAAAAATTACACGAACATTTCCCAATTGCTAACTATTTCCAACCAAAAGTTGAAAATTAATTCAAAATAAAAAAAATAATAATAATGAATAATAAATAATAATCAATTTAAAAATAAACTAATCAATAAATAAATTTAACAAAAAAAAAAAAAAAACTTTTCTAAACACTTTTTTTTAATTATTTCTTTTATTTGTACATTATTATTATTTTTTTGTTTTGTAAATTTGGTTAAAGGTAATTTATTTTTTAATCAAATAATTGAGTTAAAGAATCCAAATGAGATTTTAATTTTTAAGTATTAATATTAAAAGATAATTTTTTTTTTTTTTTTTTTTTTAATTTTTAAAAGATGGAATAGTCAAGTATAGTTGGAGTTATTTGAACTACTTATGTTTTTTTTGTTGCGGTTTGTTTTGAGGTGTTAGTTGGATTGGGAGTAGATGTTGAAGTTGATTTTGAACTAATTCTCTGAATGATACTATTAATACTACTTGATGATAATTGTAAATGAGTGAATAAATTCTTTGTAAATTCTTTATCTATCCAATTCTTTAATTGTACTGTTAATAAAGAATCAATACCATAGTCTTTTAATCTTGTATCTAAATTTAATTTTGATGGATGAATTGATAATAATTCAGAGATTGTAGAAATGACTTTTGCTTGAGTAGAACCAGAATCACCCAATGAATCATCAGAACTAGCAGATGAAGTTTTATAATTTGTTAGGTGGTGATCCATTTTTCTCTTCATTTGAGGTGCAGAAGATAAAAGATTATCAATATTGAAACTTGAAAGCATAAAGTTTGATAAATGGGAATTAGATGGTTGGAAAACTGAATCAAGACAACCTAAAATCTTTGATAAAGAAACCAATAAAATACCTTGACCCTCTAAGAAACTTGCGACTGATTTATCAGTGGCGGCAACACCACCAGCATCCAAACCACCCCAATTAATTGAAGTTGAAGCAAGACCAATACTCTTTCTATAGTTTGATAATGAATCCAATACTAAATTAGCACTACTATATGCACATTGTTTTGAACCACCAATGATGGCACCAATTGATGAAAAGAGAATAAAGTTTTCTAATTTCCAATCTTTTTCAATTGAAAGATTATGTAAATTAATTGCACCGACTGCTTTTGGATTATGAGTATTATCAATTACGGTTTGAGTGATATTTTCTGGTAAAATGTATTCATAAACTGTTGCAAAATGTAATACTGATTTAATTGGTGAAACATTTTTACAACTTGAATAAACTTGATCAATTGCAGTACGAGTTGAATTTAAATCTGCAATATTTACAGATTTATAATGGAATCTAAATCTATCACCATATTTATGTTTAGTTTGATTAATTAAATTTTCAAGTTCCCATTTTAATGATGATCTTGATAAAATTATGAAATCTGTTACTTGTTGTTGTGATTTATTTGAATTTAAAACAGAACCAGAAATAATCCATTTTAAAATATGAACAGCAATACCAGTTTGACCAGTGATTAAAATTGTATTATTTAAAGTATCACAAGTATGTTCCAATTTTTTAACTTTATTCAATTGAATTGGATTTTCTTTCTCTTGTAAAGCTGGTTTAAGAATATCTTGTTCAAAGTTTTCAAAATCAACTACAATTTTACCAATATGAACACGTTCATTAATATATTCAATCGCAGTTTTAACTTGAATTGCTGGGAAAACTTTAACTGGAATATTTTCAAGACTACCATCAGAAATTGCATCAAATACTTCTGTGAGGATATCTCTAATAATTTTTGAATTATATTTCGTAGCTCTATCTAAATCTATTGTATTGTAGCCAACATGATACTTAAAGTTTGAAAAATCTAATGAATCATTTTCAACCAATTGAGTGACTGATAAATCCATAATTCTACCAACTTGGGAAAGTGAACGGAAATTTGAAGATAAATAATCACCAGAGAGTGTATTTAAAATTAAATCTACACCTCCTTGTGCTGATTGTTGTTTAATTTCATCGCAATATTCAGTATCTCTACTATTGTAAATTGCAGTTATTAAATCACCATATTTCTCTTGTAAATAATCGATTTTTTCTTTGGAACCCACTGTAGCATAAATTGAAGCATCATTACTAATTTCAGAGTTGCCATGTTTTTTCAATTGATTTCTCTTCCATTTTAAAAGATTTAAACTTGCTAAACCAACACCACCAGTTGCAGAATGAACTAGGATTGATTCTTTATCGGCAATAAAAGCACCAATATGGAAAATTGAATAATAACTTGTTGCATAAACTACACAAACGGCAGCAGCTTCATTGAATGAAATATTTTCAGGTTTTAATACAATTTTATTTTGATGAGTTGTAACATGTGAACTTAAAGAATGGCTTGCAAAACCAACAACTTGATCACCAACTTTGAAACGAGTAACGCCACTTGGTGCAACACGTGTAATATAACCAGCACATTCTAAACCGAATGGTGGAGAATAAATATCACCTTTTGAAAAGACTTCTTGTGGTAATAAACCTCTATAGAAAAGACTATCTTTATAATTGATACCAGTTGACATAACTTTAATTTCGACGCAACCATGCAGTAATTTCTCTTTGCTTTGGAATGAAAAATCTAAATTACTATTTGAATACAAGAATAAATTATTTGTATTCTTTTCATAATTATTTGATGGTGATAACAATTTTGGCTCTTTGAAAATCTTTTGAACAAAAATTTTATTATTTCTAACAATAGTTTCTCTATCACCAATTGTAGATAGATCAACTAAACGTAAGAATAATGTAAGATTATCAATTGAATCTTTATCTACATCAATTGAAAAGATATTCAATGACCGAAATTCTAAAAAGTATCTAAAAGTACCAATTAATGATGATCCTAAATAATTTTTACCACCATTTTGAGAATCGTAAGTTAATAAAGCAAATCTAGTTGAAAGATTATTTCTTAAAAGTATTTGATTAACTAATGTATATTGCATTGTAACTTGTTTATAATTTTCAATTGTTAATTCTTCAAGTGAAACTAAAAAGAAAATAATATCATTTTTACCAACACCTGATTCAATTGTCTTTGTTAATAATTCACTATCATCAGCTTCAATAATTGTTGCATTTTGACAGAAAAATTCAGTAATATCAAAATATTCTTGAATATATGAAGTTGGATTTTCTTTTTGTTCTTTTGAAACTATGAATATACAATTACTATATGATGAATTTAATGATTTTGGATCAGATGAGAAAGTTAATGACATTGATTCAATATCTCTCTTTTCAGCTTGAACTATTAAAATTGATGGAGGAGGTGGTTGTTGTTGTTCTTCATCATCTTTAGTATTAAGATTTGTTTCAATTTTAGTGAAACCACAATATATAATTAATGATTTAATTTCTTGTTCACTTTTAATTTCTAATGATTGTTTGAAATCATTTGCAAATAAAAGATTGAATGATAATACACCCTTTGGTGGTTCCATTAAAATTAATTGACCTTTTGGTAATAATAATTTATAAAGTTTTGATAAAACTTCATTTGAATCAATTGAGTTTGTTGAAACTAATAATAAAGAAGTTATAATTAAATCATAATTTGAATTTAAATAACCATTACTCTCTAAATCATCTTGTAAATCAAAACTACGATATTTAATATTTAATACATTTGAAATCGATTTAGTTTCTTCTGTAATTGAATCAATATTTTTGGTATTTGATGGAATTGTATATTCAATTTCAATATTATTATTATTTGATAAATTAATTAGTAATTGATTTAATTGTAATAATAATAATTTTGAAAGTTGATAATTTTGATAGATACTTGATAAATCAATTATTTTAATTAATTTCTTTTCGCCAATTTCAATTGAATTAATTAATCTATCAAATGAATTTACAATTGTTTTTGAAATTAATTGATTTTGATTTGAAATGAATTGAGAATTTGAGAAATTAAATGGTTCATTATTTAATTGATTAATTGTTTCTTCATTATTAGTATCATCATCAGCATCGTCAGAAGAGGCAGCATTATTCTTTGAAGAACAATTGTTTGAATTATTTCTTGGTGTATCATTTGGTGAACTTGGGTTACTTGGTGAAAAATGTTCACTTTCACCACCTTTTAATAATGAAACAATACGTTTGATTGATTTTTCAACTAATTTAATTTCATTTTTAAATGATGATTTTACAATAATTGCTTGTTTTAAACTAGTTATATCAATTGATTGATCTAATGAGTCTATTGGGTTTAAAATTGATTGAATCTTTTCTAATAGTTTTGCATTTTTTGAACCAATATCTAAAGTATCTACTGTTGAAGTTTTATAATCGAATTCTATAAATTCAGATTTTATTGATTGGTTTAATAATCTAATTAAATAATAATTAAATAATTTATCATTTAATAATTTTTCAAAATTAATTTTAGATTCTGATGATTTCTCTTCAATTAATTGATTTTCAATTAAAGTTAATGGTGAATCTTTTGATTGCCAATGGTGTGAATAAACATTTTGTGAAGGATATTTAATTGATTGTTTCTTTAAACGTATTAATGATGTACATTTAACATTTTTAATTGAAATTAATAATGTACCATCTTCTAATATGATATTAAGAGAACCATGAGTAGAATTACCTTCAATTTTATCGAATTTAGCAAAGGCATAAATGAATTGAGGTCTTGTTGAAGGTACATTTGAAGAATAGAATTTCATATCTTGTAAACGATCGAAAACAATCTCTTGTGGACCTTCACTGAGTACTAATAAACCATGGAATGCACAATCAATAATTGAAGGATTTAAGAAATCTTTGTCAAACTCTGAACAAGGTGACATTGAAAGTTTAAAGAATGAACATCCATCACCAATTGAACATGATTCAACTCTTTGGAAAGTTGGACCATATGGTAAACTTAATAACAATAGCTTATTGTAAACTTCAGACTTTGTAAGGGTGGTAAATGAACATTGACTTTTAAGTTTTTCAATATCCAATTTATTATTCTTTGGATTATGTTTGAATAATCCAATACGACCATTTGAAGTTTTAGTCCATTTAGTTGAGTTTCTATTATCCTTTATAAAGAATTCAACTTTAAATTCACCCTTGGTAGTTGGTGTAATTGAAGTTTGTAAATGATGTTGAACACCATCTTTCAAAAAGAATGGATTTGAAAATTCTAAATTGAAAATGGTAATATCTTGACCATTGAATTGACGAAGAATATTATCAATATAACCAGAACCCGGGAAAAGATATTTACCTTTAATTTTATGACCTTTTAGATATTGATGAGCAGATTTATCAATATCAATAAATAATTCCATTAAAGTATTACCTGCAAATTGATCATGACCTAATAAATTATTTGATGGACCACGTTTTACCATTTTACTTTGGTTTGGTTCATCCCAATATTCCTCAAAATCCCATTGGTATCTTGGTAATTTATTTGTTGATTCTTTAAATGATGATATATCGCCACCTCCGGATGAAGAAGAAGTTGGTAATAATTGTTGACCACTTGCAAAATCAATTTCAACACCATTACAATATAGAGTTGAAATTGCTAATTTAAATTGTGTTAATTCTTCTTTCTTTTTATGTAATGGTGATACTATAATTGGTTTTGAAGTTATTGTTGAATTTGATGGTTTACATTTTGGAATGTAAAAACCTAAAGTTGGATGAGGACCAATCTCTAAAAAGATTGCATTCTTGTATGATTCATTTTCTTCAATGAAATTGAAAATGTTTGAAATGGCTTTGGTGAATTCAACAGGCATACGTAAATTATCATAAATGTATTGAACATTGTAGAAACCTTTATGAGATAATTGTGAACCAGTAATTGTTGAAAAGAATGGTACACATGGTACATTTGATTCTGGTAAATCTGATAAATCTTTGAATATCTTTTCTTTAATCATTTCTTGTTTTGATGAGTGGAAAGAACATGGTGTACCTAAGAAAGCACAAAAAACACCTTCAGCTGATAGTGTCGATTTAGCACCTAGCAAATCTTGTTCAGAACCAGTAATAACAATTGAATTTGGATCATTATAACAAGCTATTTCAATTTCTGGATATAATAAAGCACATTTTTCAAGATAAGCATCAGCACCGATACCAATTGATAATAATCTACCAGTTCCCATTGTTAAATTTTGAGCTAAGCCTCTATAGTAAACGATTTTAACAGCAGTTTCTAAACTGATGACATCAGAGAATAAAGCGGATGGAATTTCACCAAAACTATGACCAACTACAATTGATGGTGAAATACCAAATGATTTATAAAGTGCGACTAAACCAACTTGAATTAAGAAAATACTTGGTTGTGCTAAAATTGGATGATGAATTTCTGGTGAATCTTCACTTTCTAATGAAAGTAACTTTTGGAGTATAGAATATCCAAAATAATTAGCAAGTAATTTATCACAATGATCAATGGCATCTTTAAATACTGATTCAGTTTCATATAATGCTTTACCCATATCTCTCCATTGTGGGCCTTGACCAGTGAAAACATAAATGACTGGAGTTGATGAAGCTGGTGCTGAAATTGTTGAAGTCAATGATGAAGTTGATGTAGTTTCATTTCTTTTATTTAAAAAGTCATCCCAATCGGAAGCTGTTATAACTTTTCTCTTTATTAAATTTGATTTTGAAATTGTTTGATGTTTTACAAAATCTTTAAATAATATTGTATCTTTATAAATAGATTGGTTTGAAATTAATTTCTCTATATATTTATCTAATGAAATATTACAATTTGCTGAAAATGGTATTAAATATTCTTTTTTATCATCATTTGAAGAAGAGGATGTAGAGTTATTATTTGTTGTTTTCAATAATTCATCATAATTAATTGGTGCTTCACTTAGAATCATATGACAATTTGAACCAGATAGACCAAAACAATTAATACCCATATTAATTAATTTATTGATTGGGAACTGGATTTCATCAGTGACTACACGAATATTCCAATCTTCGAATTTGATTAATGGATTTGGTTTTTCAAAATGAATATTTGGAACTAATGAACGATTTTTTAAAGAGAGTGCAACTTTGATTAATGATGCAATACCGGCAGCACTTTCAAGATGACCAATGTTGCTTTTAACTGAACCAATGTACAATGGAGCATCGGGTGTATGATTATCTTTGAATATTCTTGATATTGCTTCAATTTCAATCGGATCACCAACTGGTGTACCAGTACCATGAGCTTCTATATAATAGATATCTGATGGGTTTACACCAGATTTCTTTAAAGCAATTTCAATGTTTTCACCTTGAGCCTTCATTGATGGTTGAATGATATTGGTCTTTGCATTGTATCCATCAACATTTGAACTACCACCTTTGATAACACAATAAATACGGTCACCATCTTTAATTGCATCTGAATATTTCTTTAGGATACAAACACCACCACCTTCACTACGAATGTAACCATCAGCACCAGCATCGAATGATCTACATTGACCTTTATGTCCTAACATATTTAATCCAGAGAATGTCATTGAAAAACATGGATCGAAAATACCATTGACACCACCAACAATTGCCATCTTACTATCACCATTTGCAATGGCTTGGCAACCAAGATAAACTGCGTTCAATGATGATGAACATGCTGTATCAAGTGTCATTGATGGGCCACGTAAATCAAAACTAAAACTTAAACGATTTGATATAAATGATCCTGCAGTACCAGGAGTTATATAAGGATTCACATATGATATATCTCTGAATTGACATCTTTGATAATCAGTATTCATCATACCAATAAATACTGCTGTATCTGATCCACGAAATGTTGATGGTTTAATATTTGCATCTTCAAATGCTTTTTTTCAAAAAAAAAAAAAAAAAAAAAAAAAAAAAAAATTAATAACTTTTTAATTTATAATATTTAATTATTATTATTATTATTATTTATAATTATTATATACCTTCCCAAAGTGTTGTCATTAAAAGACGTTGTTGTGGATCAATAATTGGTGCTTCTTTTGGTGAAATACCAAAAAATAATGGATCAAAATTTTTCCATTCTTCATCTTTTAAGACACCACCATATTCGTTATTTATATATTTTTGTTCATAAAAAGATCTTGACCACTTTTCTGTAGGAATCTTTGAAATACCATCCATTTTGTTTGATAATTGATTCCAAAATTGATACGGATTATTTCCACCACCTGGAAAACGGAAACCCATACCAATAATGGCAATATCATCATTATTTTCATCTTTAATATTATTAAATGTCATTTTTAAATAGTTATAAACTATTATTATTATCTAAGGATTTTTTTTTAAAAAATTTGACTGGTTTAAAATTAAATTTAATATAGAAAAAAAAAAAAAAAAGGAATTTGATTTTTTTTATAAACTAAAAACAAAAGTTGGAAAAAATAAATTTACTAATTTAAATATTGAATGAAATTTAGTATAATTTTTATTTTTTTATTTAATTTATAATATTTTGAAAAAAAAAAAATTTTGATGGAGATTTGTGTTATTAGTAATTTTTTTTTTTTTTTTTTTTTTTTTTTTTTTTTTTTTTTTTTTTTTTTCTCCTTTGGGGAGATTTTTATAAACAAATAGAGAGAAAAATAATAATAGTTGACAATGCGACATCAATTTTGGGTGACAAAAGTGTTATGTTTTTTAAAGGTATTTCATATCGTATTGGTTGTTGAGGCTGATTTCACTAAAATTAGTTGACTTTATGTTGGAGTTGATAACTAGGCGAAGATTGTGGTGATTGTGGTGGGATTACTTTAATATTTAATTATTAATAAAAATCTTTTAGTAATTAAAATATATAAACATAAGTTTATAAAATGGTGCCCCTAAAGAAATTTAATTTAATTTGAAAATAATTAAAAATAATAATTTGCAGACAAACTCCATTTTACAATATATTAAATAAATTGGTAAAATCCTATTTAATACATTAATATTTATTAAAATAAACTATAAGTTAAATTTAATACAAAAAAAATTAAGTTAATAAACTGTACTTTTTAAAAATAAATAATTATACATATGGAACAAAATGATATATTGAATTAATTTTATTTATCAATGTGTTTAAGAAATGAATTATTATATTTTTTTAGTTAATATAATTAATAAATTTAATAAGTTAATAGTATAAATAGTGTTTTATAAATAAATAATTGTAACTAAACAATTCAATTAATTATTAATTGTTTTTACTTTAAAAATAAAATAAAAATTATTTTATACATAAATAAAAAGAACAAAATAAAAATAACTTTTAAATAAATTATTAACTTTAAATTTACAATAGGAGAATATGTTGTTATAATTTTTATAAAAATAAAATAATAAAATTGAAAATAAAAAAAAAAATGTTATTTATTATTTTTTATTTTTTTTTTTAATTTCCCATATATACTAAACAAAAAAAATAGATGCAAAAAAATAAAAAAATATAATAAAAAAATAAAAGAATAAAAAAAATAAAATATACCTGGCAAACGGACAATATAACCATTATAAAAAAAACCTTTATTATTATTTTTTTTTTATTGATATTATTATAAAAAAAAAAAAAAAAAAACAGTTTTAAAATAAATTATTTTTTACATTTATTTATATACATTTTTACTTGTTTTTTGGTAGTAAATATTTGGATTGTGAATTTTAATGGAAGAAATTTAAATATATAGAATAAAGGAAAACATTTAAAAAAATAGTAAAGATGAAAATGGACTACAGATTATTTTTTTGGTTTATTCCAAAAAGTTTTTTTGGTGGGAGAAGAAGGTGCCGGAATTGAAGAATTTGAATTTGAAGTTAAAGAAGAAGATGTTGGAATATCTAAAGATTTGGGAGAGGTACTTGGTGATTTTTCAAAAACTAAAGTTTCTTGGGCAAAGGAAAGTTTTGCTTCCATACGTGGGTTTTGAAGAAATTGAGAAGTTGGTGGTTGTTTAGTTGATGATGATGACGATGAGGGTTGGTGAACCAAATTACTTTGTTGTGAACTAAATCTTGTGAGTTCTTCAAACTTTTTAATGATTGCTTTAGTTGAATTTTTAATATCCAAACTTCTTGACCTTCTGTGGGAAACAGTATCACCACCACCATCATTGGTTTCTGATTTATTTTCATCCTCATCTTTTGGAGTTGTAATTTTAATCTGTTCTATATTTTGATTAGTACTGGTTGGAGTGGTAGGAGAGGATTTAATTGTTGTTGAGGTTGCTGTTGTAGGTGTTGTTGCTGTAGTTGCTGCAACTGTCACTGATTCATTTGATTTGTGTAATGGTTGTATTTGTTTATTTACTGGAGTTGTAACTTTTTGAGGTGCATTTATAAGAGTAGTTGGTTGAGTGGTTGTTTTATTTTGATTTACTATAGTTGAGGATGGTTTTACGATATCATTAAAATTATTATTTGAATTTGAAATGACCACAGTGGGTTTTGGAGGGTTTGAATTTGATCTTGATTTTGGTTGAGCAGTGGCAGTTGATGTTACAATTCTTGAAGGTATTGTTATTACCCTCTGGCTTGTTGATGGATTAATTGTTGTTGGAACTTTATAGGTTGATTGTGGTGGTTTCCCAATTGATGATAATGATGATGAAGATGTTGTTGCTGTTGTTGTTGTTGTTGTTGTTGTTGTTGTTGGTAGAGATGTTGAATTCGTAGTTACTTTTGAATTGGTGGACGATGAAGATGTTGTTGTTGCTGTTGCTGTTGTTGTAGTAGTTGTTGTTGTTAAAGGTGTAGGATTTGTAATTACTTTTGCAGTTGATTTAAAACTTAAATTTGAATCTGAATCTGGATTATATGGTCTTGGGAAACTATATTTTGGATCTTCTAATAAAGATTTTTCATTATTATTATTATTTTTATTATTATTATTTTCTTCACTTTCAGGATTCCAAGGTCTTGGGAAAGATAAAAGTTCAGTTTCATTAAAGGAAATGATTTTACTTGATTGATAAGGTCTTGGGAAAGAAAATTTAGAATAGTTTAATTGAGATTTCAATTGTTTCATTTCATCCTCTTCATTATCATCGCCACCTTCTAAATCATGTTCAAGTTGATCCTTTTGAGATACTACTAATGGTTCCTCTTCACCTCTATCATTTAAAATTACAACAGATGTTTGGTGTGGTCTTGGGAATGAAAAGTGTGAATCATTGTTGTTATTACTATTATTATTATTGTTATTTACACAACCATTAATATTTGATTGTCCTGGTTGATATGGTCTTGGGAATGAAAAGTGAGATTCATCATTACTATTGTTATTATTTACACCACCATTAATATTTGATTGTCCTGGTTGATATGGTCTTGGGAATGAAAAATGTGAATCATCATTACCATTGTTATTTATATTATCAACGGCAGAATCATCAGGTTGATATGGTCTTGGAAATGAAAAATCATCATATATATTACCACTATTTCCAAGATTATTATTATTGTTATTATTATTATTATTATTATTATTATTGTTATTGTTATTGTTATTATTATTATTATTGTTATTATTATTATTATTATTGTTATTATTATTATTATTATTTTTATTATTATTATTTTTTTCATTTAATGGTAAATGTAATTCAGGTGGTTTAAAACTTCTAAGTGGTGGTTCGTAATCACCTCCAGAATTTACAATTAATTCACTTTCCAGTATGTATTCTAATAAACCAAGGATATTTGAAGCAGATGGTCTACCTGATGGTGCAACTTTACAACATTCGGATACTAAACGTAATAATTCCTTTGGACAATCTGCTGGTACTTTTGAAAGGAAAAACTTTTGATCAACACCTAAATCTTCATTCCTAATTCTTGGTGTTAAATTCTCTCTTGTAATTAATTCAATTAAAACCATACCAAATGAAAACACATCACAAGATGCATCATATTCTTCACCTATTAATACTTCAGGTGCCTATAATAATAATTAATTTTATATAAAATATGTGAATATGTGGACAAAAAGAGTTTTTTTTAAAAAAAAAAAAAAATCTTACCATCCAATCATCAGTACCACAAATTGTCATTTTTGATTTTTCAGATTTATCCATTTTTCTAGCTAAACCCATATCGCATACTTTAATAACCCAATTCTCAGCAACTAATAGATTGGTTGATTTTAAATCCCTATGAATAACGCCATTCTCGTGTAAATATGCCATTGATGCTGCTATATCTCTTGCAATCTTTACCTTTAATTTCCATGTAATATCAATACTTTTATTTTTTATATACCAATGTAAATCACCACCTGATACTAACTCTGTTAATAAAAATAATGATCTCTCTTTTTCTGCTATTCCATAGAATTTAATTACATTTGGATGTGATAACCTGTATTTGTTTTATTTACAATATTATTAATAATCTAAAACTTTTTATATTCATTTTTTTTTTTTTTTTTTTTTTATAAATTGAATTTGAAAACAAACATTTTTAAAGTATAAATTTCTCTTTCTAAAAATTTAAGTAATATATCTCTGTTTGGGTCATTATCAGAGATTGTAATCTTTTTGATTCCAATCTCTTTTCCATTTAAAACACCTTGATATACTTTTCCAAAACCGCCACTCCCTATAATTGATAAAGGATCAAATTTAATTTCATCATAGTCAACAATCCTTGACATTCTCTTATTAGAGTCTTGAAAAAGTTTAGACATTTTTTTTTTTTCTTTCTTTGTTTTTTTTTCTATATGAATCTGTGTAATATCTAAAACTTTATTTTTTTTTTTTTTTTATATGAACCTGATTTTTTTATTTTTATTTTTATTATTTTTTTTTTTTATTAGTTTAAAATTACAACGTTGTTATTTACAAAGGGAAAAAAAAAAAGAAAAAATAAAATAAAATAAAAAAAAAAAAAAAGAAAAGAAAAGAAAAAAAAAAAAAATATGGTGGTTGAAATTAAATTTAAAAATAAAAAATTAAAAATAAAAATTAAAAAAAAAAAAAAAAAAATTAAAAAAAAACAAACCCCTACCACACAATCAAAATCAGATGTAACTCGAGATCTATTTTTATTTTATTTTCAAATTAAAAAAGAAAAAAAAGCTGTGGTAAAAAAAAAAAAAACAACAACAACAAAAATAAAACCAAATCGTATAATTCAATATTTTAACCCATTTATTTGATTTCTATGAAAACAATAATTTTTTTTTTTTTTTTCTTTTTTTTTTTTTTTTTTTACAAAGCAGGATTTTTTTTCCATTACCAAAAATTAATAAAAAAAAAAAAATCTAAAAAAATTAATTACAAAGTAGTTGGTTGTAAATATAATTATTAATTTATATTTTTAAAATTAAAAAAAAAAAATTATCGCCCAGTTTGAATTTTAAAACCAATTTTATTGAACAAAAAGATATTTTACATCATATATTTTAAAATATTTATAATTGGGTGGTAATTTTGATCATCGGATATTGGGAGAAATAAATAAAAAAAAAAAAAAAAAAAAAATAATGTAATTTTGAATATATTATTTAAATAAAATTTTTTTTTTATTATTTACAAGTTTTTTTTAATATTATTTTTATAATTATTTAAAATTATGGGTATTAATTAATATTTATTTTAAAAGAAGAATTTGATAGATCAGATTTCTTATTGATTGTGATTATTAATAGACCATTTTCAAAATTTGATTTAATAGTTGATAAATCTAATTGATATAAAATACTAGTTAAATCCAAACATCTTTTAAAATTACCAAATGATCTCTCTGATAAATATTTTCTAAATTCTTTTTTATTCTCTTCTATTAAAGGTAGCTCATTGTTTGTTTTGGTTTTATCTGAGTGTTGTTGTTGTTGTTGTTTGTAATTATTATTGATTTTCTTTTCACCTTGAATGGTTAGAATCGAATCTTTAATATCGATTTCGATATTATCTTTTGAAATACCTGCTAATTCAGTTTCAATTATTATGTTGTTATCTGTGATTGTAACATCCATTGATGGTATAATATCAATTCTTTTAATGCTGTTATTTCTAAAATTATTATTATTATTATTATTATTTGATTTTAGTCTTTTACATGAATAATAATTTGAATGGTTATTATTTTTATTATTAATTGAATTTAAAATATCGAAAATTGTTGCCATTTTTTTTTATTTTATTTTATTTTAATTTATTTTAATTTATTTTATTTTATTTTATTTGTTATTATTTTGTTTTGTTATGGTTGTATTAAAAAAAAAAAAAAAAAAAAAAGTATTTATACTTTAAAAAAAAAAAAAAAACAAATTCTTTTTTTCAAAGAAACTAAGAGAGATTCATTGTTTATGTTTATGAAATTCCTTTTGTTTTGTGTGTGAAAAAATTTGAAATTTAAATGAAAAAAAAATGAAAAAGCTCATCAAAAAAAAAAAAAAAAAAAAAAAAAAAAAATACAAAATTGGTAAAACTAAAAATCTATTAATAAATTTTGTAATTTTTTTTATTTCTTTTTATTTTTTTTATTTTTTTATTTAATTCTTTGTCATGATTATTTTTGTCTATTTTTGGATGTGTGTAAGTTTGAAATTTCAAAAAAAAAAAAAAAAAAAAAAAAAAAAAAAAAAAAAAAAAAAAAAAAAATTTATGAAAAAAAAAAAAAAAAAAAAAAAAAAAAAAAAAAAAAATTTCATTTATCTTTTTATTAAATAGAAATATTTAAACTATCAACACCACCACTATAATTATAAAAAAAAAATGTCAAAAAATGGAGAAGCATTTATTTTAGATGATCGTGCAAGAGCACTTGCAAATTATCCACATATGAGAAAAGCAGGTGACTTTTTATTTGTATCAGGTATTTCATCACGTAGACCAGATAATACTTATGAAGGTGTTCATGTCGATGAAAATGGTAAAGTTACACTCAACATTGAACAACAAACTAGAGCAGTCATTGAAAACATTAGAACCATCTTAAAATCAGCAGGAGCTGATCTCGAAAATATCATTGATCTCACTGTTTTCTTAGTAGATATGAAAGATTACAATGGTTTCAATTTAGCATACAATGATTATTTCAAAATTGAAACTGGTCCAACTAGAACCACCGTTGCTGTTCATCAATTACCAAATCCAAATCTTTTAATTGAAATTAAAGCAACTGCATTATGTAATAAATAAAATAGAAAATAAAATAAAATAAAATAAATAAAAAAAAAAAATAATATAAAATTATAAAAAAAAAATAAAAAAAAAATAAAAAAAAAATAAATAAAAAAAATAAAAAAATAGTTGTATGTGGATATTTATGTTTGTGTGTGTGTAAAATTAATATTAATAGTCCGTTTTTTTTTTTTTTTTTTTTTTTGTTTTTTTTTAATTCGTATTGAAATACCGTTTTTAATTATTAAAAACTAAAGGTGGTTATATATTTTTTTATTATTTTTTTTATATGTAACCAGGGTTTGCAATGTTTTGAAATTTATGATTACATTTATATATTTATTTATTTTACCATTTTACTTAAAAATTTATATACCCCCTCACCACACACTACCCCCCTTTATTAACTGTTTATTATTTTACTAACCATTGAAAAAAATTTTATAAAAACACCACACAAACACCATACAAACCCACACATAACTTAATTATTTGAAATAATTATTTGATTCTTGAAAATTTACGTTTTCTTGATACTATTATTAGCAAATCATTTAAACTTAAAGTTTGTAATTGTTAAATAATAAAGAAAAAAAATTAAAAAAATTAAAAAAATTATAAATAGATATATTTTTAAAAAAAAAGCCCATTCAAATAAAATCCAATTTCCAATTAAAACCCATACAAAAAATATTACAATATTTAAAATTCTAAAAACCCAATAAAAATAAAAAAACCAAAAATAAAAAAAATAAAATTAAAATAAAAATAAAAAAAAAATGATTTATACTTGTTTTTCATATAACCATAATTCAAAAGGAAAAGAAAATCTAGAAATTGATAATTATAATAAATTATTAATATTAAAAGGTTATTCTAATATTAAAACTACTATTGAAAAACGAAATAAAGCAATTTCTACAATAAAATCGTTATTTGAAGAAAAATTAAAAGAAATTGAATCAATAAATGGAAACATTGATTACATATTAGTATTACCAGGTCATCGTATTGGTTATTCAACTTTTCAATATAGTATAAATAAATTCTATCAAAACGATATCGAACAACAACAACAACCACAACAACAACAACAACAACAACAACAACAACAACAAGTACCAGAAATTAAAAAAAAGTTTTTATATGTTAAAAGAATTAAACAAACTGAACAACAAAAGAAAGAAGGATTTCGTTCGAAATTATCAGATAAAGAAGAGATAAAGTCTGTTTTATTACCAATCGAATTAAATAATAAATTCAATTTAGAAGGTAAATCAATTTTACTATTGGATGATGCAACAACAACTGGTAGAACTTTAAAAATATATGAAAAAAATTTAAAAAAATTATGTAAAAATAATAATATTAATGTTAAAATTATAAAATTAGCAATTACAAAAACAATTTAAATCGAAAATCCATATAAAAAAAAAAAAAAAATCATTATTATTATAAAGGTACACGATAAATAATAAAAAAAATAAAAATTATTCCGAATTTATTGAAATTACATTATCCCCTGATTTAATAGCTTCTAATTTAATATAATCACTATTTGTTTTCTTTGAAATTATATTTTTTAGTAAATTAATACCACCACCACTACCACCACTAGTTGTTTTTGTTGAAGTATTATTATTATTATTATTATTATTATTTGATTTTGATAAATTTACAGTTTTATATAATCTATACTTATTATAAAGTTTATAAGTTGCTGTTATGACTATAATGATTGAGAATGAGATTGTTATTGATAGGATAATTAGATTTTCTTTATATTCTGAATTACTATTTTTATGTTGTTGTTTATTATTATTATTATTATTGTTGTTGTTGTTGTTGTCATTTTTGTTATTATTATTATTAACAATATCTATAGATTGATTAATTTTATATTGACATGGGTAACATGAATTTAAATTATTTGGATCTAAAGTGAAATTTGAAAAATTAATTTCAATAGTACTATCTTTACCAATTATTGGTTTATATGATGGGATACTACAATCTGAAAATTTTACATTACTATTTGTAAAATTGAAAAATGCAGTTTCTTGAATTATAATTTCGTTATCATCATGATATTCATCATCATCATCAGTATGATGATAGTCACTACCATCATTAATTGTATTATTATTTAATATTATTTCAATATTATTAAATAATAAATTTTTAATATTTACAATATTAAATAATGTTGGCCTTATTTTAGTTGAAGATGGTAATGAAAAGTTTAAGTTTCTTTTAAATGTTAAATTTGTAAAATTAAATTTATTATTATTATTATTATTGTTATTATTAATTGTTGATTCTGTTGTTGTTGTTACATTTGTTTTTATAATATTTATGAAACTATCTTGAAAATCTGTTATATCAATTATAGTTGATTCTAAACCACCATTAATTGAAAATGATAAATTTTCATTAACAATTTCTAATTTACTTGTTGGTTTATATTCTTTATTATTAAGTTTATTATTATTTAATATTTCAATTTCAATTATTGAATTGTTTTTTTGACTAACTAAACTTTTTAATTTTTCAACTAAATGTTTTCAATAATAAAAAATTAGTAAATTTACTATTGTAAATATATTACTAATTATATATATATATATATATATATATTGTATATATATATATATATATATACGTACAAGCATCGTTTAAATTTACACATGGAGTATTAATTGAATCCCCACAGTTTGTTCCTTCATATGTCTTTGGGTTTAAATTTGAAACATAGATGGTTGTAGTTGAAGTAGTTGTAGTAGTGGTATAATTGACAAATAAATTTATTAAAAAAAAGATAAATATTATATTTATTGATTTATTGTTCATATTTGTGTTTCAAAGGGTATGAAATTGTGAAAAAGATAATTTATTCACAAATATCCGAAACTTTTGAAATTATAAAAAAAATAAAAAAAATAAAAAAATAAAAAATAAAAAAAAAAAAAATAAAAAATATATTCTTTTTTTTATTGATATTTTTTTTTTTTTTTTGTTAAAAACACGAATACAATGACATGCAAATCTATTAAAGTAAAAAAATAAAAAAACTCATTTGCACTT